>NC_134268.1:219260631-219487313 GCF_031893055.1 Leptodactylus fuscus | reverse complement strand
CCTCTCCGTCTCTCAGCCCCCTGCCCCTCTCCGTCTCTTACCCCTGTGCCCCTCTCCGTCTCTCAGCCCCCTGCCCCTCTCCGTCTCTTACCCCTGTGCCCCTCTCCGTCTCTCAGCCCCCTGCCCCTCTCCGTCTCTCAGCCCCCTGCCCCTCTCCGTCTCTCAGCCCCCTGCCCCTCTCCGTCTCTCAGCCCCCTGCCCCTCTCCGTCTCTCAGCCCCCTGCCCCTCTCCGTCTCTCAGCCCCCTGCCCCTCTCCGTCTCTCAGCCCCTGCCCCTCTCCGTCTCTCAGCCCCTGCCCCTCTCCGTCTCTCAGCCCCTGCCCCTCTCCGTCTCTCACCCCGCCTTCCCCCTCTTCGTCTCTCACCCCCTGCCCCTCTCCGTCTCTCACCCCCTGCCCCTCTCCGTCTCTCAGCCCCTGCCCCTCTCCGTCTCTCAGCCCCCTGCCCCTCTCCGTCTCTCAGCCCCCTGCCCTTCTCCGTCTCTCAGCCCCCTGCCCTTCTCCGTCTCTCAGCCCCCTGCCCTTCTCCGTCTCTCAGCCCCCTGCCCTTCTCCGTCTCTCAGCCCCTGCCCCTCTCCGTCTCTCAGCCCCTGCCCCTCTCCGTGTCTCACCCCCTACCCCCTCTCCGTCTCTCACCCCCTGCCCCTCTCCGTGTCTCACCCCCTCTCCGTCTCTCACCCCCTACCCCTCTCCGTCTCACTCCCTGCCCCTCTCCGTCTCTCACCCCCTGCCCCTCTCTGTCTCTCAGCCCCAGCCCCTCTCCGTCTCTTACCCCTGTGCCCCTCTCCGTCTCTCAGCCCCCTGCCCCTCTCAGCCCCCTGCCCTTCTCCGTCTCTCAGCCCCCTGCCCCTCTGTCTCTCAGCCCCCTGCCCCTCTCCGTCTCTCAGCCCCCTGCCCTTCTCCGTCTCTCAGCCCCTGCCCCTCTCTGTCTCTCAGCCCCCTGCCCCTCTCTGTCTCTCAGCCCCCTGCCCCTCTCCGTCTCTCAGCCCCCTGCCCCTCTCCGTCTCTCAGCCCCTGCCCCTCTCCGTGTCTCACCCCCTACCCCCTCTCTCACCCCCTGCCCCTCTCCGTGTCTCACCCCCTCTCCGTGTCTCACCCCCTACCCCCTCTCCGTGTCTCACCCCCTGCCCCTCTCCGTGTCTCACCCCCTGCCCCTCTCCGTCTCTCACCCCCTGCCCCTCTCCGTCTCTCACCCCCTGCCCCTCTCCGTCTCTCACCCCCTGCCCCTCTCCGTCTCTCACCCCCTGCCCCTCTCCGTCTCTCACCCCCTGCCCCTCTCCGTCTCTCACCCCCTGCCCCTCTCCGTCTCTCACCCCCTGCCCCTCTCCGTCTCTCACCCCCTGCCCCTCTCCGTCTCTCACCCCCTGCCCCTCTCCGTCTCTCACCCCCTGCCCCTCTCCGTCTCTTACCCCTGTGCCCCTCTCCGTCTCTCAGCCCCCTGCCCCTCTCAGTCTCTCAGCCCCCTGCCCTTCTCCGTCTCTCAGCCCCCTGCCCCTCTCCGTCTCTCAGCCCCTGCCCCTCTCCGTGTCTCACCCCCTGCCCCTCTCCGTCTCTCAGCCCCTCTCCGTCTCTCAGCCCCTCTCCGTCTCTTACCCCTGTGCCCCTCTCCGTCTCTCAGCCCCCTGCCCCTCTCCGTCTCTCAGCCCCTGCCCCTCTCCGTCTCTCACCCCCTTCCCCCTCTTCGTCTCTCACCCCCTTCCCCCTCTTCGTCTCTCACCCCCTGCCCCTCTCCGTCTCTCAGCCCCCTGCCCTTCTCCGTCTCTCAGCCCCAGCCCCTCTCCGTCTCTCAGCCCCCTGCCCTTCTCCGTCTCTCAGCCCCCTGCCCTTCTCCGTCTCTCAGCCCCTGCCCCTCTCCGTCTCTAACCTCCCTGCTGCTCTCTGTCTCTCAGCCCCTGCCCTTCTCCGTCTCTCAGCCCCCTGCCCCTCTCCGTCTCTCAGCCCCTGCCCCTCTCCGTCTCTCAGCCCCTGCCCCTCTCCGTCTCTCAGCCCCCTGCCCTTCTCTGTCTCTCAGCCCCCTGCCCCTCTCCGTCTCTCAGCCCCTGCCCCTCTCCGTCTCTCACCTCCCTGCTGCTCTCTGTCTCTCAGCCACTGCCCCCTCTCCGTCTCTCAGCTCCTACCCCATTCCTCTAACATGGACTCTGTGACCCCAGTTTACATGATCTGCCACATACACCGTTCTCACGTTCGCGGTAAGCACCCGTTTTCGGTCATACAAGCAGACAGAGCTTTGTGCATCGTACACGATTTATTGACAGAGCTTTGGGCATGAAGTGCCGGTTGCAAATCGTCCCTGTGAGCGCCGTCAGCGCCTGTTCCCTTAATCGTCAATTAGATAAAACGCTTAATATTAACATTAACGGTAAAAAGTGGCCCCGCCCCCTTCACTCTTCTGTCGTCTCCTTCTTTCCGGTCTCTTGTCCTTCAAAGACAGGATATTTTTTCTCCACCTCCGTCCAAGTCAGGAAACCATTGGACAAGTCTCGGACGATCCCGGGGAGCTCAGAAACCTGGAAAATTACGGAGGCAAATATTAAAACTCTACAGTAATCCCGGCTTAAAGGGAATGTCCAGGAAGAGTTGTACAATCCGTCTCATCAGAAAGCTGGTGCTTTTACAAATGAGCGGGCGCCTTTACCTCGGCCCTGATCTGTCGCATCGTGTCGCGGTCTCGGAGTGTCGCCGTGTGTGGCGTGCGATTCACTGTGTCGAAGTCTATTGTGATACCGAAGGCAACACCGATTTCATCTGTCCGGGCATAGCGCCTCCCGATGGATCCAGATGAGTCGTCCACTTTGTGTGACACTCCGTTCCTGGTTAAAGCTTCAGCTGCAGAGAAAAGCAAATGTTAGCAGTGAGGAGATAACACTCCAATCACATCCAGAGCTGCAGAGGAAAGCCCATCTTAGTACTGAGGAGCTTACACTCCAATCACATCCAGAGCTGCAGAGGAAAGCCCATCTTAGTACTGAGGAGCTAACACTCCAGTCACATCCAGAGCTGCAGAGGAAAGCACACCTTAGTACTGAGGAGCTCACACTCCAGTCACATCCAGAGCTGCAGAGGAAAGCCCATCTTAGTACTGAGGAGCTTACACTCCAGTCACATCCAGAGCTGCAGAGGAAAGCACACCTTAGTACTGAGGAGCTTACACTCCAGTCACATCCAGAGCTGCAGAGGAAAGCCCATCTTAGTACTGAGGAGCTAACACTCCAGTCACATCCAGAGCTGCAGAGAAAAGCACACCTTAGTACTGAGGAGCTAACACTCCAGTCACATCCAGAGCTGCAGCGGAAAGCACATCTTAGTACTGAGGAGCTAACACTCCAGTCACATCCAGAGCTGCAGAGGAAAGCACATCTTAGTACTGAGGAGCTTACACTCCAGTCACATCCAGAGCTGCAGAGGAAAGCCCATCTTAGTACTGAGGAGCTAACACTCCAGTCACATCCAGAGCTGCAGAGGAAAGCACACCTTAGTACTGAGGAGCTAACACTCCAGTCACATCCAGAGCTGCAGAGGAAAGCACATCTTAGTACTGAGGAGCTAACACTCCAGTCACATCCAGAGCTGCAGCGGAAAGCACATCTTAGTACTGAGGAGCTAACACTCCAGTCACATCCAGAGCTGCAGAGGAAAGCACACCTTAGTACTGAGGAGCTTACACTCCAGTCACATCCAGAGCTGCAGAGGAAAGCACATCTTAGTACTGAGGAGCTTACACTCCAGTCACATCCAGAGCTGCAGAGGAAAGCACACCTTAGTACTGAGGAGTTAACACTCCAGTCACATCCAGAGCTGCAGAGGAAAGCACATCTTAGTACTGAGGAGCTTACACTCCAGTCACATCCAGAGCTGCAGAGGAAAGCACACCTTAGTACTGAGGAGCTAACACTCCAGTCACATCCAGAGCTGCAGAGGAAAGCACACCTTAGTACTGAGGAGCTTACACTCCAGTCACATCCAGAGCTGCAGAGGAAAGCCCATCTTAGTACTGAGGAGCTAACACTCCAGTCACATCCAGAGCTGCAGAGAAAAGCACACCTTAGTACTGAGGAGCTAACACTCCAGTCACATCCAGAGCTGCAGCGGAAAGCACATCTTAGTACTGAGGAGCTAACACTCCAGTCACATCCAGAGCTGCAGAGGAAAGCACATCTTAGTACTGAGGAGCTAACACTCCAGTCACATCCAGAGCTGCAGAGGAAAGCACACCTTAGTACTGAGGAGCTTACACTCCAGTCACATCCAGAGCTGCAGAGGAAAGCACATCTTAGTACTGAGGAGCTTACACTCCAGTCACATCCAGAGCTGCAGAGGAAAGCACACCTTAGTACTGAGGAGTTAACACTCCAGTCACATCCAGAGCTGCAGAGGAAAGCACATCTTAGTACTGAGGAGCTTACACTCCAGTCACATCCAGAGCTGCAGAGGAAAGCACACCTTAGTACTGAGGAGCTTACACTCCAGTCACATCCAGAGCTGCAGAGGAAAGCACACCTTAGTACTGAGGAGTTAACACTCCAGTCACATCCAGAGCTGCAGAGGAAAGCACATCTTAGTACTGAGGAGCTTACACTCCAGTCACATCCAGAGCTGCAGAGGAAAGCACACCTTAGTACTGAGGAGCTAACACTCCAGTCACATCCAGAGCTGCAGAGGAAAGCACACCTTAGTACTGAGGAGCTAACACTCCAGTCACATCTAGAGCTGCAGAGGAAAGCACATCTTAGTACTGAGGAGCTTACACTCCAGTCACATCCAGAGCTGCAGAGGAAAGCCCATCTTAGTACTGAGGAGCTAACACTCCAGTCACATCCAGAGCTGCAGCGGAAAGCCCATCTTAGTACTGAGGAGCTTACACTCCAGTCACATCCAGAGCTGCAGACTGGTTTCCAGTTAGCTCTCAGGCTACAGAACTTCATGTCTTCTAGTGGCTCAGAGGCTAAGCAGGGCAAGCTGATTACTGTCAGAGAGCACAGTGTTGGATGCAGCTCTGGGTGTGACTGGAGTGACATTTGCAGCACATTATAATAATCTGTTGTTGCCCAAAGACTGTGCAGATATATTATACTGCACGGGACTGTAGTATAATGTATGGATGACCCCGCACAGTCAAGTTGCAAAAAAATAATAATGATCTCATATCAGCCACTAGAGGGCAACCTGTGCCTGGGATTAAATTAGGTCTATAGATGCCATATAAAGAGCGCCATCTAGTGGTGACAGCTCTATAAAGCTCGTAATGACTTGTTTAGGACGTGCCAAGCATGGATCGCCCTCTAGTGGTGGCAACAAGCAAATGAAGTTTTTACAAGCGTGTATGTGTGCAGGACTGCAGCTTTATCAGAGTGAATGTGTGTGTATGTATATATGTGTGTATGTGTATATATATATATATATATGTGTATGTGTGTATATATATATATATATATATATATATATATATATATATATATTTGTGTGTGTATATGTGTGTGTATATATATGGGGGGGAGGGGGGCTTTACAGGAGGAAAACACTCGAGATCGCTTAGACAGACGGATTCCTGAGGGATATTTATAGATCTATAACCGGAGAGCTCTGTGTACGAGGTGACGGTATAGGCAGACACTTACACAGCTCCTTGACAAAAGGCACGAACTCCTGATTTTGGCTTAGAGGGAGCACCGAGCACTTGTAGGGAGCAACAATGGCGGGGAAACTAAAGTACTGGAGAGGAAAAAAACGAGAGACAGAGAGACCCGGTTAGTGACTGTAGGTATATATAGTACGCAGACATTACACGGTATATACACAAGCTTAAATGTGAGCGATGAGGGGAATCAAATCAAACACTTAAAGGGCAACTTCCCATAAACCTGCAGTGATAGTGATTGCTGTACAGCTCTGTGCTGCTGTTACAGTAGGTTCCTACATTGTATCAGTCGTCATCCTGACAACAATTCCCTCCAAATGGAAGGAAACAGTCCCTCTAGCGCCACCTATAGGCAGTTTCCTGGACGGGAGCTAATTTGCATATTTCCAGCTTTCCTGGCATTCTGCCTGTTCTCTTAGTTATACACTGTAACGTGCAGGGAACCAAGAGATAACCAAGCAAAGGTGTCCTGCAGGAGTTTGGGAGCGCTGGGTGATGACCTATGCATGTACAGCGGTGACCTCTGCCCCCTAGCGCAGGCTCAGCGGCGCCCTCCTCCTTACCGTCCTCTGCTCGTCCCCTTGCCGGACCTGGAATGTGTGCTCGAAAACCGTGTACATGATGCGGCCCAGGCCGAAGGACGGCTCAATGACATTCGGTACGATCTCCTCCACTGGAAGACAAGAGGGAAGGGTCAGTGAGGAAAAGACGCCGCGCGGCGACACCCCAGGGCGGCCTTAACCCCTTAATAACCGGACTTAAAGGGAATGATCACATCGAGCGCTCCTTGTATCCTTTGGGGCGGCCAATACAAAGTGTCCATAGTTATGGCGCCCACTCCGCCATATTCAAAGACCCCGAAATCTGCCCTATTATTGCGTGTGGATGTCGGGAAGGGGTTAAACAACTGCATTAAAGCAACGGTCAGTGACGGCTCTAAGGGCCCGCGTAATCCGGGGGCCCGCACGTCGCCTGTTAGGTAACCGGCGGCTCCGTCTGATCAGAATTTTGATGCATTTGCTCGTTTTTGTCATCTGTCGTTCCGCCTCGTGTTTCGGAGATGTCGACCCCGGATCCCCCATCCCCGGCAGTTTCCATGACGACTGCTAAAAGCCGCGTTGAGACGTTCCTGAGCAGTGAAGGTTTTCAGCAAGAAAGCGGCGAGCGTGGGACGCGGGGTCAGCGCCATTCACCGGCTCCTTTCTCTCACGATCATAATGGTCTGCGAGCGGCGGGCGCACAATGCCACGAGCCTGGAAACCCGGGCGCAAGGACGACGAGTGGTTTGTTTGTACGAGGCTTCTGAATAGGGGCGGTGGGAGCGGAGAGAGAGAAACGAGGAGGGGGGAGAAGGGGTCAGAGCAAGCGTTTAATGGCATGGGATTAATCAGGAGATCCGTGCACACGGCCGGGGATTATGGGTAAACAGCGACGTGACCTCTCAAGGGTTGTTCAGACAAATCAATTGTATATAGACCTGGGGGAGGGGGAGATTTAACTATTCAGTGACTGGGGTACACCTGGCGTCACTACTGAGCTGCAATATGGACATGTCCAAGAACAGCGCCATAGGTTGTATAGTGGCTGCGCTTGGTATTACAGCTCTGCCAAATTCATTTGAATGGGACTGAGCCGCAGTATGGTCATGTGACTGATGGAAGTGATGTCACGGGCCTGCGAAAAGGAAGTGGAGCTCAGTACGGTAGCCTCGGACAATCCCTTTAATTATTAAAGGCTCAAGCAGGGAAGAGTAATCTGAATGGAGGAGAGATCAACCATCTCCGTGCGATACATCGCCCACGAACTACAGACAGGGCCGTGTGCGTGGTCAGTGGGCTAGCAAGGCTCTCACGGCCAGTATATATATATATATATATATATAGTATACTGACCCATTATTTTCTATGGCCCCATACACATGGCCTTGTATCATCACCAGTCCATGTATATGACCATAGAGGTCATTGATATCATCCGTGTGCCGTGCGTGCCGTTTTCCCATGGACCCGCTGCTGAACACGTGTGCATTTATCTCTATATTATACAGTTTCAGGTTCAGTGACCTGCCAGCAGCACAGAGTATTTCAGGAGAGAGGCATCTGACCTTGCAGATCACAGACCATTACGTAAGGCAGCACAGAGTATTTCAGGGAATAAGTGTGCTGATTTTGTGGGAGGCTGAGAGTTAGATAAAGCCGCACATCAGCACAGAGTATTTCAGGAGAGGATTGGTCTGTATAGCACACACGTGACCCTACCATGTATCGTTTTCTGGAACTTCTTCACCCCGACCATGGCCTTCGTCAGCTGGAACGTTTTCCCTTCGGTTTCAATAGTGAATTCCCTAAAAAGAGAGAAAAGGAAAACGGTATTAAACCAGATACAGAGAGTAGCGGAGCGGTGATGTGATGGGGCCGAACATGGCCGCGGGTGATCTACGACATGACCCTTATTACCCTGGACCCCCCCCCCTCCTCCCCTCTTTGGGCTGCAAGTCCTCACCCTTTTTCTTCCAGAAGCTTCTCCATCTCGGAGACGTAACAGGCGTCGCAGATGGCGAGATACTCCATGACCAGCTTGGCGTCTTTTTTGTACGCCTTGCCGATCGCTCCCTTATTGGCCTCGAACTGGACGACGTTTATGGTTTTGTGCGGCGGAGTTAAGGAAATGGGACGGAAACAGAAAAAGGAAAACACAAAGTAGTCGCTGACTAAAGGTGACCGACACAAAGCACAGGAAAACAAGGCGGCAATATTGCCACCTGCAAGCAACATGTGGCATGACATTATAACAATACTGTCTATTATAATGGGTTCATCTTATACTCAGTGCTGCAATCACAATTCTGCCGGTCATCAGTGGAAACAGTCAGCAAGCTTGGGGCGGCTGCTGCCCTCCTACTGCTTGCAGAGATTGCACACGCTCCCCAGCCACTGCAGCAGCTTCTGACACCTGGAGGCTTCCTGAATAGCTGATCTGTGCGGGGTCCAGGGGTCAGACCTATTCTGTTTCAAGGTCATCCGTATGAATTTGGGGGCCACTTCTATAAATTCCCCCCAATATTTCCAAGAGTACAAGTCACCAGAGCGAGCCCTGTGCATGCACTGAAGAAGCAGAGGATGCTGGGAGATTTCAGCTCTGAAGACTAAGTGATAGCATAGGGGAAAAGGACTATTATGCCCAAGTCCTTTTCCCCTATGCTATCACTTAGTTCTATTCCTCCCATACTATATATGTTTTTTACATTTCTGTTACCCAGATGTAGAACTTTGCATTTGTCCCTGTTAAATCCCATTTTGTTGGCCTCAGCCCATTGTTCCAGTGTGTCTAAGTCCTTTTGAATACACTCTCTCTCCTCTCTAGTGTTGGCTATTCCTCCTATCTTCGTATCATCTGCAAATTTTATGAGTTCCCCAATAATTCCATCGTCCAGATCATTTATAAAGATATTAAAAAGTACTGGGCCCAGAACAGAGCCCTGCGGCACCCCGCTTTTGACTTTCTTCCAGTTGGATGTGTAGCCATTTAGTATTACTCGTTGTGCCCGATCATTAAGCCAGTTGTGAATCCACCGAACTGATGTTTTGTCAAAGCCATACTTAATCATTTTTTCAATAAGAAGGTTATGTGATACTTTATCAAATGCCTTACTAAAGTATCACATAACCTTCTTATTGAAAAAATGATTAAGTATGGCTTTGACAAAACATCAGTTCGGTGGATTCACAACTGGCTTAATGATCGGGCACAACGAGTAATACTAAATGGCTACACATCCAACTGGAAGAAAGTCAAAAGCGGGGTACCGCAGGGCTCTGTTCTGGGCCCAGTACTTTTTAATATCTTTATAAATGATCTGGACGATGGAATTATTGGGGAACTCATAAAATTTGCAGATGATACGAAGATAGGAGGAATAGCCAACACTAGAGAGGAGAGAGAGTGTATTCAAAAGGACTTAGACACACTGGAACAATGGGCTGAGGCCAACAAAATGGTATTTAACAGGGACAAATGCAAAGTTCTACATCTGGGTAACAGAAATGTAAAAAACATATATAGTATGGGAGGAATAGAACTAAGTGATAGCATAGGGGAAAAGGACTTGGGCATAATAGTAGATCACAAATTCAACATGAGCCAACAGTGCGGTGCTGCTGCAAAAAAGGCGAATACAATTCTGGGATGTATTAAGACAAGCATTGAATCTAGATGAAGAGAGGTCATTATTCCGCTGTACTCTTCCCTGGTCAGACCACACCTGGAATACTGTGTACAGTTCTGGGCGCCTCAATTCAAGAAAGACATCGATATATTGGAGCAAGTCCAGAGAAGAGCAACCAAAATGGTGGAAGGTCTGCAAACCATGTCCTATGAGGAGCGGCTAAAAGAACTGGGATTGTTTAGTTTGCAGAAGAGAAGGCTGAGGGAGATTTAATAGCAGTCTACAAATATCTGAAAGGTAGTCACAGTGCAGAGGGATCTCCCCTATTCTCATTAGCACAAGGAAGTACAAGAAGCAATGGGATGAAACTAAAGGGAAAGAGATACAGATTAGACATTAGGAAGGGGGTAGTGAGAGAGTGGAATAGGCTGCCACGGGAGGGGGTGGGCGCTCCATCAATGGAAATCTTCAAGCGGAATCTGGATAAACATATAGCTGGGATGATTTAGGAAAACCTGCACTCGCAGGGGGTTGGACCCGATGGCCCTTGAGGTCCCTTCCAACTCTACCATAAAAGAAAAAATAAAAGAAAAAAGACAAGAGAATGCAAGCATTGATGTAATAAGACCATACAATCCCCATCCCAGATATAGTGGTCAGGATATGGGTTCTTTAAGAGGTTTTTCAGCCACCAGCGGCACTTTTGTAGCTCTGGCATGGCAAGAAAGGTCATAACAGGAACGATCGGCACAGCCAACGATTTCTATCCATCCCTGGGAATGACATAACAGGAGACAGTCAGTAAGAAGGGCACACAATTTCTGAGAACCTATTAGAGGAAGCAAGGAAAATATTATGTAAAGACACACGGGTCTAACTAGTGAGAATATCACGTCACGGGTGTGCGGGAAAAACAGGAAAAATTAGGAAAAAATTCAATATTAAAAGTGTAAAAAATGCAAATGCTGCAATTCAGTCCACTGTCCACTAGATGACACCATTGCTGGGGTTGAGCCGATCTTGAGATTTCAGACAGTTTTTAAAATCTGATTTCCGATCATTTTTTCCAGCCGATCCCAATTTCGATCTTAATGCAAGTCAATGCGATTTTTTTAAATAATCGAAGATCGGATTTTAAAAACGATCCTATTCACTACACAGCGTGGAGTCTAAAAATTGAACGCTTTAATTGTTAGACTCCACGCTGTTTAATGATTTAAAAAAAAAAAAAATCCTCTGGCTACTTAGTCCCCCCTGGTGTCCACTTACCTGCACAGATCGCTGCCGCTGCCCGTTGTTCTCGCTCCTCTTCTCTCTCATTGACATGCCTTCAGAGCGCCGTGCACCCCCACCTCCCTAGGCTAGCGTTAAAGATGCTGGGAGTAGGCGGGGCTTGTTGTGGCTTAGGAGAGTGTTTCCCCTCCCACACTCTCCTAAGCCACAAGCCTCGGCTTTTCCTAGGTCTGTGACACTAACCTGGGAGCTAGGGGCGTGCACGGACCGAGAAGAATAGGGAGCGGCAGCGGATCTATGCAGGTAAGTGGACTATTCTGTTTCCAGTGGACTATTTTATTCTGTTTCCTCTGCTGTGCCATATACTGGACTCTGCTACACCTGCATTACTGTACATTGACTTGTCTATCTACTCTTCTGCTTCGTCCCTGCTATGCCGTAGGAATGAATGGACGCAGCCAGCGCGCAGGGGGGTTAAGCGGCCGGACGCCGGCACAGGCTGTGTACGGGCTACATCCATTCATTCCTATGGAAGCGTGCTATTCGAAACGGCAGTACTTGCTCATCTCTAGTAGCTAACATTGTTAGCTTTTCCCACAATGCTTGGCCTGTAGCCAAGGATTGTGGGAAATAACCTCTGACCTCGATTCCGCCTAAAAAGATTGGGATCGGAATTCCAATCGCGAAATTTACTCGACTGCCGATCGCTCAATCGGGAGGAGGTGTTGGGTGCGATCAGAGCGAGGTCACGGCCACCATGGAGGGACCAGTTGTCATGAATGCCCACATTTGGGAGGGAGAACAAGAGGATCAGAGTTCAGTCCTTATTCTCAGATACTCACATAGGAGGTTTTAGATTCTGCGTCCCAGCAGTCGCAGGCGTAGTGCGCCATCTCGTTCTCCATGTGCTGCCGGAACCGCAGCTTCTCCGGAGAGATTCCGACTTTGGTGAGGTAAAGATAGATCCTTCCAATGAAGTATCCCAGGACAGAGTTATTGATGACGCCCTGTGGGTGGCGCCAAAACACAAAGTGAGACATGTACAGGAGGTCTATAAAGGGTTAAGGGGGTCAATTTCCTTATAGAAGATATATGGGGGGGGGGGGGGTGTTACTATCAGCAATAACCCGATATTGAGTACACCCCCACCCTAAGGGCTTACCTGCTCCACCGCGTCCCCGAGCCTCATCTTTTTGGCAGACTCCCCGCTGAGCTGAGCTTTGGAGGAATACAAGAGGATGTTCAGGTCGGCGACGGTCTCAAACTTGGGGTGATTCTTCTCGCTGGGGTCCACGAAATGCTCTATTTCTGCCATTGTGAATTCCCTGTAAAGTGCAGCAATAAGGGGTTTAATGATTCGGAGAGACTTCGTGTTGCATTGCAAGAGAAGTGTTCACTACATCATCCAAGTGCAATGCAATCTGTAAACTCAGCATTAACTTGAATGCAGCTCTGGATGTAACTGGAGTATAAAAGAACTTTGCTCCTCACATTTGCAGCAAGTGTTTTGCTCAGGGACCAAGTTGGCCATTGGCTGCCCCCGCTCACTACTACAAGAGAGGCTCAAGCTGGGAACTTGGGACTCTACAGGAAATGAGGATTTTCTATGTTGGGTGGGGCTCTGTGAGGGTTAATCACAGACTAATGATTATTACATATTCTACTCCGCCCAGGGTGCACGCCCAGATACCCAGCAAGACGCAGTCTAACCGGCCCAACCATCCGGAGGTGTAAGGGTGCACATGGACTCTAGAGGGTGCAAGACCCCTTTTCCAAATTCCCAGGTTCTGAGCAGACCCTGCTAGATGGATCAATGTCAAGGACACCGTGCACTGCTGCAACGAGCACCAAGTTGTTTAGTACCTTTTAACCACTTAAAGGGATTCCATAAGAAAGTTTGACGATGCAAAAAAAACAGACAGCAGGTTGCATTTAATAAGGGGATACTGCACCGTGCGTGCACCACTCCAGCTGGAGAAATGGGGCGGACCCTCACCCTGACATGTTCTGAACGCTGCATTGTGCAAGGCTCTGAATGACGGGTGCTGGATGCTACAACATAGGGGAGGGAGGTCCATGGGCTGACAGATGTAGACGACAACTCCTGCCATGCCAGATACTAGCAGCTGCCAAGAGGTAGAAATCACCTTCAGGTTCAGGCCCAAACTTTTTTTTTTGTTGCAGTTATTGCTGTGGTTTGAACAGAAGGGAGCGGTATAAGAACTTCCTATATACTTCCCATTCCTGGTTTTGGCTCAAAAAAATGCAGAAGAATCTGCAACAGAAAAAGTTGCGTTTCTGCAACGTGCAACCTCAGCCTTTTTAAAGGTCAAAAACGAGAAGCAGCGAATCCTTACAGCACTAAAGCCGTCAGCGTACAGAAACATCCGGCGGTCATGTGACTGGAGATCTGCCAGGCGGATTACGTGAACATTCGCATTTATTTTGGCAAGTTATCAAAGAGCCAATCTCTGTGTGCAGCAGAATCCCAGCGCGACAAGGCCCCGTCACAGACACGACTCCTACTTCCTCTTAAGAAGATCCCGATAGAGAGACGCAGGAGGGGAAAGAATGGAGGACACCGATAAGGAGGTGGCGCAAGGGGATTACTGTGATCAGGTCGGAGGCGATCAAGCTGCAATAATATATAGGACAGATACTGCTAGAATAACAACGCCATAATACCCTGGCAGAGAAGAGGTCAGAGACGTCATACAAGCGCCCTTGGCCACTTCAATCGGCTGGGGTGTCAAAAGCTGGAGCCCCATTAAATTGGGGATTTTCCCACTAGAAGGGTCTGACTCTGGGGGATCAACAGCTGAGACCCCAGAGACTAAGAACAGGAGTGGTGCCCACTGCTGCAAGACCCCCACAACACTGTATGCAGCTACTGCCATCCCAGTAATAACTGCAAAGCGCCCTCTGCTGGCAGAAGCCTCCCACTGCAGCCTAGTATACAGGATATATAGTATACAGCTTACTCTGTCCACACGTTCCTAGATGTGGTCAGTGATGGGGTAAAACCCACCAGTGTTGTCCCCATTTTGTCCACCCCTATCTTACAGTGCGAGGACGTCTTTAAGGCGCGTTTCTGCTAGAAGCGTGTGCCGCGTCATATGGCCATACTGTGCTCACACACGGACATACCGTACTCTGATGAGTCCGGAGCGGGGCGAGATCTCATTCCTGAACGAGTTCCCTATTTGAGCAGCAGCGAATGGCAGCTTTCCCTGATTGAATTCTAAGAGACGCTTGAAGTTGAGGAAGATTCCTTGTGCAGTTTCTGGTCTCAGATACCTGGTAAATGAGAAAAAGAGGGAAAAAAACCCTTTTAAAAATAAATTAAAATCTTTGTTTTTCATCTTGTATCAAACTTCAAAATTTCAGATCTCCTTGTAAATTTACAGCCAATATTCCCTTCCAGATGCACATACCCCGGATAAAGAAGACTGCGCCCTGTGGTCCATAATGATTGGGTAGAGTCATCCCAAATAACTCTGCCCATTCATAGAAAGAACCAGGACAATCTACAGTCACAGCTGCACAGTCCTCTCAATCTTGTCCATGCACTCCTCACTCTGCCCAATCATAAAGAGAACTGTATGACCTCACAGTTACAGCTGCACAGTCCTCTCAATCTTGTCCATGCACACCTCACTCTGCCCGATCATAAAGAGAACTCTGACTCTACAGTTACAGCTGACAATCCTCTCAATCCCGTCCATGCACACCTCACTCTGCCCGATCATAAAGAGAACTGTATGACCTCACAATTACAGCTCCACAATCCTCTCAATCCCGTCCATGCACTGCTCACTCTGCCCGATCATAAAGAGAACTATGATTCTGCAGTTACAGCTGACAATCCTCTCAATCCTGTCCCTGCACTCCTCACTCTGCCTGATCATAAAGAGAACTCTGACTCTACAGTTACAGCTGCACAGTCCTCTCTATCCTTCTCTGCATCCATCTCTATGGCCAGTACAGAGAGAAAGTGAAAAGCTAATACTATCCATTTTAAAACTACCGCCCCCCGCAACATCTGACCTTTTAAAGTGGTTGGCCTAGAGTTCAAAAAAGCTACCCCCTATTGACAGGGTAGGGGAGAACGATCAGATCACTGAAGGTCTGACTGCTAGGACCCCTGCCGATGATGGAGAATGGGGCAATGGGACGTAACAGAGTGCCTGTAAGTCCTGCTGTTCCATCCAAACAAGGGAATGGGACCCCTATTCTCCTGACTGGTAGGGGTCATCGTGGTCAGACTCCCACTGATCAATAGTTATCCCCGAATTAACCATTTGACCACCCTACAGCACCCTAAAAGCAATCCTTCCACTGCTCTAGACACCCTCTCCCCCCCATAAATACAGGCATTAACCCATTCACTGCCTTAGACTCTACTCCCGAGAACACAGACGTTAACTGCCCTAAATGCCAAGTGATACGGACAATAACCCCTTCGCTGCCACAGGCCACCATGGTGGGATTACCAACATACCCTGTCATGTTGCCCCCAGGACCAATGGACGTTTGGAACATCAGATTGAAAGACACCGGAGGCGAGAGGTCATTTAGAGTGATGGGAGATTTCACATTGTATTTGACGAAAAGATCGGCCAGGTCTTGCTGACCGTAGTTGTCCATCTGTGTAAGGAGAGACAATGGGGGTCATTATACGGAAAAGGGATCAAATGTGTGACTTAAGGACTAGGAGATGAGGAAGGGGTTAACATTAGAGATGAGCGAGTAGTATTCGATCAAATTCTTCCCTGTCATAGGTATTCGCGTAAGCGGCCAAACACCGAGGGGATAAGCACATCGAATATTCGATGCGTTTAACCCCCTGGTGTTCGTCCACTTACATGAATACCTGTGGCGGGGAGGAATTCGATTGAATACTACTCGCTCATCTCTCATTAACATCTCACCTGTGTCAGGACGCTCTCCATCTCGGCCTTCTTCTCAGCCGTGCACTTTTTGTCAGACATCAATTTCTGAAGATGAGCTGCAGGGACAGAACAAAGGTCAAATCAGCACTAGGTGGCGCCACCTGCACATAGGGCTATTGTGACCAGTGGGCTCTGTGTAAGATTCTATGAAGGTGGGGGGTCCGACTATTGGCACCCCCACCCATCAGCTGTTTGTAACACACGATACATGTATAATATCTGTGTGGTAGTACAACTCCATTCACATGAACGGCTGATCGGAGGGGGTGCCGGGTCTAGGACCACCACCCATCTGATATTCATTCTAAGGTCTTTAGCAAAACCTCTTTAAGTAAGAGAATGACTGCAGGCATCAGACTACACAGCGATTGATTGTAGTCTGTTACCATAGGTCTGCATGGGAGCTGTGTACACAAAGCGGTAGATTATTTTCATGAACACTATTTGCCATCTTGTTTGGCTGCTCTGACTATTACACTACAATTCCCAGCATGCCGTGACCGCTAAAGGACATGCTGGGAGTTGTAAATTTGCAAAAGGTGGAGAAAGAAAGGTTTGAGGCTTCTACTCTTGTTCAACGCAAAGGCGTCCCAGGGCAGAACATGGACAAGTAGGTGGAGTCAGGTTCGCTCACCTTTGAGAAGATGGTCGGCTCTGAAGCATTCTCCGTTCTTGACGTCTTTAACCATAAAATCTGCAAACTTGTCAACGTGTCCGGACGTCCTGAGAGAGGAATAAGAGGGTGAGGACTAGTGCAAAAAATAGCGGCGACTGCAAATAAACCGCGACTAACCAAAACTACCTGCACCTATCTGTAGTCAGTGGTGTCACCCTGCCATCTTACCATCAGAAAGGAGGCCAGAAGGATCTGACTACACAGGGCTAGTTTGTAGTCTGTAACCATGGGACGAAGAACAGAATTGGAACGGAACCCAAAATGGCAGATTTGAATAATACGGTTTGTAAAATTGTCTCACTTTTATAGAGGTAACACCCTGAGAGAATGGAGATTTCTGCAGGCTATATACTGGCATAGTGTAAGCAGAGAACACCCCGGACCTGTCCTCTGGTGGTCGTCATTGAATGTGGGATCTGAGGTGCCCCCTACAGGCAATCCTCCCACATATGACCTATCAAATCGATAGGTTGTAAAGGTTTTTGGCCCTTGTTTTCTCCCTTTATAGGTCTACTAGCTGGTACCCGCGACTTCGTCTGCGGTGATTGTAGCAGTGGGTATATACAGGCGCGGGTAAGGTTTTCGTACTGTGTATAAGGTATGGGATATGAAATGTAACTTTGTATCTTGTTTTGCTGTAATTCTGAGAGCACATGAGACTTTTGTGATGAATGTAATTTGTAGTTCAGCCGCTATACGGTGTTGGTATAAACTGTACATAGTGTCTTTGGGACAGAGGTATTACAAGTGAATATACTTGGATATACGACATTGTATGAGTTGTTATTTTCCGACAGTATATGTAAGTTTTGGGCACAGGATACTCTTGAGCAGCCACATAAAGTCTGGCCCTGTGCATGACAGTTTAGTAACTCCATGCGCCTCTTAGTAATAGCAATTAACCCCATCATGTCCCTCACATTAACCCCAGTGTAAGAGTTACTGATATGTGAGAGACTTGGAGGTAATAATTAAGTATCTTCATTATTGAGGTCTTTTATTATTACCTCCATATGTCTCACATATTAGTAACCTTTATATGGGGCACACAGGGGTTAATATGAGGGACATGATGGGGTTTATTCCTATCAATGTGAGGCACACAGGGGTTAATATGAGGGACATGATGGGGGTTATTCCTATTAATGTGAGTCACACAGGGATTAATATGAAGGACATGATGGGGTTTATTCCTAATAATGTGAGGCACATGGAGTTACTAACACTAAACTAATAACCCCAAATGCCTGACATTAATGAGAACAGTAATCCTATGTACCTGTGTGTTTTTCAGTGTCACTTTGCTAGCAGCTCCTTTCCTCCTCGGGGAATGTTTGCAGGATGCAGACCACTATAGCAGGCACAGATATACCAAAAGTATAGCACGTCTATTGGAGGAATAGGTATAACCCATCATAATTCAATCCTACCTCCCTCCCTTATTAAGCCCTTCAAACCTAGCATGTCTTAAACCACAAACATAGATATACAAACACAAAACTGGAACAGGCCAGATGGTTATCGACACTCAACATATCCAACTACAGGTTCAAATATAAAAAATATATACCTTTATTAACACAATGTTAAAAATTATATACATCAATATAGAGAAATACACATATACTGGACAGATGCAAAACACCGTATAAAACAGTACACATAGATGAAACTTAGTGAAATAGTATTGCACATATATATATAGTAAGATGAACTACACCTGATGCAACCTCCACAAACAATTTATTAAATAATCACACTACCCGAATGCAGCTAAACTACTCTCCTGGTATTGACTAAGCATGTATATAGTCATAAATATCCTGATTGCAGAAAGAACACTCTCCTTAATTCCACATAAAGTCAGAAAATGACCAATAATATATATTTCCAAAGCAGGAACAGGGATAAACCCATGTTTACAACATATTGTCATCAGGGAGGCAGAGCCGCAGGTATAATGCACACATAATGTAAAATACAATAAGGATAGGTCTACATCAAGAGGAAATATGCCATCTTACCCATATAGAATCACTGTGATGTAAGGCAAGAACACCTAGTGTCTGTCAGCCCGACGTACGTTTCGGCACGCTAACCCCCGGAAGAAGGCTTAGCGTGCCGAAACGTACGTCGGGCTGACAAACAGACACTAGGTGTTCTTGCCTTACATCACAGTGATTCTATATGGGTAAGATGGCATATTTCCTCTTGATGTAGACCTATCCTTATTGTATTTTACATTATGTGTGCATTATACCTGCGGCTCTGCCTCCCTGATGACAATATGTTGTAAACATGGGTTTATCCCTGTTCCTGCTTCGGAAATACATATTATTGGTCATTTTCTGACTTTATGTGGAATTAAGGAGAGTGTTCTTTCTGCAATCAGGATATTTATGACTATATACATGCTTAGTCAATACCAGGAGAGTAGTTTAGCTGCATTCGGGTAGTGTGATTATTTAATAAATTGTTTGTGGAGGTTGCATCAGGTGTAGTTCATCTTACTATATATATATGTGCAATACTATTTCACTAAGTTTCATCTATGTGTACTGTTTTATACGGTGTTTTGCATCTGTCCAGTATATGTGTATTTCTCTATATTGATGTATATAATTTTTAACATTGTGTTAATAAAGGTATATATTTTTTATATTTGAACCTGTAGTTGGATATGTTGAGTGTCGATAACCATCTGGCCTGTTCCAGTTTTGTGTTTGTATAGCAGGCACAGACCTGAGCGATTAAGCTCTACCCCCTGGGTTTCCTGCACCCCTCTCAAAGGGGAGTGTCCTTATGCCTCAGCTCTAGCAGAGCACTGAAGGGACCTCGGACTTCATTTAACTCTTGCAGGTCCTGTGCTGCTGGTGTGCCAGTAAAATATAGCAGGAGTGCCACTTTTGGCATGCTGACCTCTGCTGTAGAGGGCAATATGAATTTTGTGGCTTGCTATGGTCCAAAGTGTGTGAGATTGCAGAGATGGTGATGTGAGTTTGGGTTTTGTGGGGGTCCTGGGAAAAACGTATGTGTGCTATTGTGACGAAAAGTAGCCTATTGCGCAATCGAGTGTAGTGACTATGTTTGTGGAAAATTTCAGCCAAATCGGTGGAGCGGGTTTTGCGTGATTGAGGAACAAACATACAAACTTTCACCTTTATAATATTAATAGGATAGCAGTAGTAGGTTCTTACTTGAGGACGGCCTCCGGGGTGAGCATGGTGCAGTCGATCTCCAGGATCTGCTCCTCCTGTATAAAGTGCTGCCTCCACGTCTGGATGATGTTGTTCTTTAAAGCGCAGCCGACGGGTCCGAAGTCATAGAGTCCGCTGACCCCTGGAAACAGAACCGCAAATGTGACCCTTGAGTCAGTGACCGAACAAAAGAGGAGGGAGAGAAAGTCTATCAGAAATCTGCAGAACTTGTCAGGATACATTAAAGGGGGTCTCTGGGGTTAGACTTATATGGGCCTGATCAGTGGGAGGAGATAGGTGGACATGGACATGGAGCTTTCCCCCGAGTGGTCAGATACGTCTCTCTGTTGTACAAGGCCATACAAACACCAGACCAGGACTCCGTGGTCTCCGGTCTAGTCCAATTCTCTTCTTAATGAATGTTTACAAGCAGGACAGTAATTAAGTAAGAGCTTAGCGTCAGGAAGAATGTCCTGTAATCCTGTGTTGTGGAGACTATATATGGAAATGAAGGGACGCAGCGCCCGGTAATACCGACATAAAAGCAATGTAATTATACAGGGATCACACCCAGGGAGCGACGCAGACTGAAAATAACCTGCAGTAGTAGACCCTGGACACTGGGGGGCGATGTATACAATGTACTGCCACCTGTATAGGGATTAGAACAACATGTCTGCTTTCCTCCACCGCACCAGGTCACAGGTCATGTGCAAGACTGGAGCTCATTCACTGCAATCGAGTTGCAATACCAGGCACAGCCCGTGTAGAGTTCTGGGGACGTTTTTTCCAACCTTGTGTTAACTCTTTACAGACCTTACACTGGTCACAGCTGAGAGTTTGTTGCAGTTGCATCAGCCTAGACAACCATTTTGGAAGTCAGAAGTCTGGACAACAGGATGATACATATTACCTGCACTGATACACTGCAGCAAACTATCAGCACAGGAGGAAGACGACTGCACCGGATACAACTGTAACAAACACTCAGCTTTAAGGAGGATTAGGCTGGGACAGGATTTCAGCCTTTGGATGTAACGCCAAGCACCCAGCGGTGCGACCTCTGAGACGAACATATTATATAAACCTAAACCAAAGAAATCTTATCACATCAACAAGTAGCACAAAATCTCCTACCGCCATATATAGAAAAGGCCTGGTCGTAAAAGAACCGTCTCTTCAGAGTGTCCTCCATCTTAGTTCTGTCCACAATATCATCCTTGGGTTGTAGGGACAATTCCTAGAAAAAAAAAAGAAAGAAAAAAACCTGTATTATACTCCAGAGCTGCGCTCACTATTCTGCTGGTACAGTCACTGTGTACATACATTACATTACTTATCCTGTATCATACTCCAGAGCTGCGCTCACTATTCTGCAGTACAGTCACTGTGTACATACATTACATTACTTATCCTGTATTATACTCCAGAGCTGCGCTCACTATTCTGCAGTACAGTCACTGTGTACATACATTACATTACTTATCCTGTATTATACTCCAGAGCTGCGCTCACTATTCTGCAGTACAGTCACTGTGTACATACATTACATTACTTATCCTGTATTATACTCCAGAGCTGCGC
Organism: Leptodactylus fuscus; assembly: GCF_031893055.1. Classification (NCBI taxonomy): domain Eukaryota; kingdom Metazoa; phylum Chordata; class Amphibia; order Anura; family Leptodactylidae; genus Leptodactylus; species Leptodactylus fuscus. The sequence goes on along the minus strand of NC_134268.1, from coordinate 219,465,872 downwards.
TCACTATTCTGCTGGTACAGTCACTGTGTACATACATTACATTACTTATCCTGTATTATACCCCAGAGCTGCGCTCACTATTCTGCTGGTGCAGTCACTGTGTACATACATTACATTACTTATCCTGTATTATACTCCAGAGCTGCGCTCACTATTCTACAGTACAGTCACTGTGTATATACATTACATTACTTATCCTGTATTATACTCCAGAGCTGCGCTCACTATTCTGCTGGTGCAGTCACTGTGTACATACATTACATTACTTATCCTGTATTATACTCCAGAGCTGCGCTCACTATTCTGCTGGTACAGTCACTGTGTACATACATTACATTACTTATCCTGTATTATACCCCAGAGCTGCGCTCACTATTCTGCTGGTACAGTCACTGTGTACATACACTCACCGGCCACTTTATTAGGTACACCTGTCCAACTGCTCGTTAACACTTAATTTCTAATCAGCCAATCACATGGCGGCAACTCAGTGCATTTAGGCATGTAGACATGGTCAAGACAATCTCCTGCAGTTCAAACCGAGCATCAGTATGGGGAAGAAAGGTGATTTGAGTGCCTTTGAACGTGGCATGGTTGTTGGTGCCAGAAGGGCTGGTCTGAGTATTTCAGAAACTGCTGATCTACTGGGATTTTCACGCACAACCATCTCTAGGGTTTACAGAGAATGGTCCGAAAAAGAAAAAACATCCAGTGAGCGGCAGTTCTGTGGGCGGAAATGCGTTGTTGATGCCAGAGGTCAGAGGAGAATGGCCAGACTGGTTCGAGCTGATAGAAAGGCAACAGTGACTCAAATAGCCACCCGTTACAACCAAGGTAGCCAGAAGAGCATCTCTGAACGCCGCACAGTACGTCCAACTTTGAGGCTACAGATGGGCTACAGCAGCAGAAGACCACACCGGGTGCCACTCCTTTCAGCTAAGAACAGGAAACTGAGGCTACAATTTGCACAAGCTCATCGAAATTGGACAATTGAAGATTGGAAAAACGTTGCCTGGTCTGATGAGTCTCGATTTCTGCTGCGACATTCGGATGGTAGGGTCAGAATTTGGCGTCAACAACATGAAAGCATGGATCCATCCTGCCTTGTATCGGTAACGGTTCAGGCTGGTGGTGGTGGTGTCATGGTGTGGGGAATATTTTCTTGGCACTCTTTGGGCCCCTTGGTACCAATTGAGCATCGTTGCAACGCCAAAGCCTACCTGAGTATTGTTGCTGACCATGTCCATCCCTTTATGACCACAATGTACCCAACATCTGATGGCTACTTTCAGCAGGATAATGCAATGCCATGTCATAAAGCTGGAATCATCTCAGACTGGTTTCTTGAACATGACAATGAGTTCACTGTACTCCAATGGCCTCCACAGTCACCAGATCTCAATCCAATAGAGGAGCATCTTTGGGATGTGGTGGAACGGGAGATTCGCATCATGGATGTGCAGCCGACAAATCTGCGACTGCAACTGTGTGATGCCATCATGTCAATATGGACCAAAATCTCTGAGGAATGCTTCCAGCACCTTGTTGTATCTATGTCACGAAGAATTGAGGCAGTTCTGAAGGCAAAAGGGGGTCCAACCCGTTACTAGCATGGTGTACCTAATAAAGTGGCCGGTGAGTGTACATTACATTACTTATCCTGTATTATACTCCAGAGCTGCGCTCACTATTCTGCTGGTACAGTCACTGTGTACATACATTACATTACTTATCCTGTATTATACTCCAGAGCTGCGCTCACTATTCTGCTGGTACAGTCACTGTGTACATACATTACATTACTTATCCTGTATTATACTCCAGAGCTGCGCTCACTATTCTGCTGGTGCAGTCACTGTGTACATACATTACATTACTTATCCTGTATTATACTCCAGAGCTGCGCTCACTATTCTGCTGGTACAGTCACTGTGTGAATACATTACATTACTTATCCTGTATTATACTCCAGAGCTGCGCTCACTATTCTGCTGGTACAGTCACTGTGTACATACATTACATTACTTATCCTGTATTATACTCCAGAGCTGCGCTCACTATTCTGCTGGTACAGTCACTGTGTACATACATTACATTACTTATCCTGTATTATACTCCAGAGCTGCGCTCACTATTCTGCTGGTACAGTCACTGTGTACATACATTACATTACTTATCCTGTATTATACTCCAGAGCTGCCCTCACTATTCTGCTGGTACAGTCACTGTGTACATACATTACATTACTTATCCTGTATTATACTCCAGAGCTGCGCTCACTATTCTGCTGGTACAGTCACTGTGTACATACATTACATTACTTATCCTGTATTATACTCCAGAGCTGCGCTCACTATTCTGCTGGTACAGTCACTGTGTACATACATTACATTACTTATCCTGTATTATACTCCAGAGCTGCGCTCACTATTCTGCTGGTACAGTCACTGTGTACATACATTACATTACTTATCCTGTATTATACTCCAGAGCTGCCCTCACTATTCTGCTGGTACAATCACTGTGTACATACATTACATTACTTATCCTGTATTATACTCCACAGCTGCGCTCACTATTCTGCCGGTACAATCACTGTGTACATACATTACATTACTTATCCTGTATTATACTCCAGAGCTGCGCTCACTATTCTGCTGGTACAGTCACTGTGTACATACATTACATTACTTATCCTGTATTATACTCCAGAGCTGCGCTCACTATTCTGCTGGTCCAGTCACTGTGTACATACATTACATTACTTATCCTGTATTATACTCCGGAGCTGCGCTCACTATTCTGCTGGTGCAGTCACTGTGAACATACATTACATTACTTATTCTGTATTATACTCCGGAGCTGCGCTCACTATTCTGCTGGTACAGTCACTGTGTACATACATTACATTACTTATCCTGTATTATACTCCAGAGCTGCGCTCACTATTCTGCTGGTGCAGTCACTGTGTACATACATTACATTACTTATCCTGTATTATACTCCAGAGCAGCACTCACTATTCTGCTGGTGCAGTCACTGTGTACATACATTACATTACTTATCCTGTATTATACTCCAGAGCTGCGCTCACTATTCTGCTGGTACAGTCACTGTGTACATACATTACTTATCCTGTATTATACTCCAGAGCTGCGCTCACTATTCTGCTGGTACAGTCACTGTGTACATACATTACATTACTTATCTTGTATTATACTCCAGAGCTGCGCTCACTATTCTGCTGGTACAGTCACTGTGTACATACATTACATTACTTATCCTGTATTATACTCCAGAGCTGCGCTCACTATTCTGCTGGTGCAGTCACTGTGTACATACATTACATTACTTATCCTGTATTATACTCCAGAGCTGCACTCCCTATTCTGCAGTACAGTCACTGTGTATATACATTACATTACTTATCCTGTATTATACTCCGGAGCTGCGCTCACTATTCTGCTGGTGCAGTCACTGTGAACATACATTACATTACTTATTCTGCATTATACTCCAGAGCTGCGCTCACTATTCTGCTGGTACAGTCACTGTGTACATACATTACATTACTTATCCTGTATTATACTCCAGAGCTGCGCTCACTATTCTGCTGGTGCAGTCACTGTGTACATACATTACATTACTTATCCTGTATTATACTCCAGAGCTGCGCTCACTATTCTGCTGGTACAGTCACTGTGTACATACATTACATTACTTATCCTGTATTATACTCCAGAGCTGCGCTCACTATTCTGCTGGTACAGTCACTGTGTACATACATTACATTACTTATCCTGTATTATACTCCAGAGCTGCGCTCACTATTCTGCTGGTGCAGTCACTGTGTACATACATTACATTACTTATCCTGTATTATACTCCAGAGCTGCACTCCCTATTCTGCAGTACAGTCACTGTGTATATACATTACATTACTTATCCTGTATTATACTCCAGAGCTGCCCTCACTATTCTGCTGGTACAGTCACTGTGTACATACATTACATTACTTATCCTGTATTATAGTCCAGAGCTGCGCTCACTATTCTGCTGGTCCAGTCACTGTGTACATACATTACATTACTTATCCTGTATTATACTCCAGAGCTGCGCTCACTATTCTGCTGGTGCAGTCACTGTGTACATACATTACTTATCCTGTATTATACTCCAGAGCTGTGCTCACTATTCTGCTGGTACAGTCACTGTGTACATACATTACATTACTTATCCTGTATTATACTCCAGAGCTGCGCTCACTATTCTGCTGGTGCAGTCACTGTGTACATACATTACATTACTTATCCTGTATTATACTCCAGAGCTGCGCTCACTATTCTGCTGGTGCAGTCACTGTGTACATACATTACATTACTTATCCTGTATTATACTCCAGAGCTGCGCTCACTATTCTGCTGGTACAGTCACTGTGTACATACATTACATTACTTATCCTGTATTATACTCCAGAGCTGCGCTCACTATTCTGCTGGTACAGTCACTGTGTACATACATTACATTACTTATCCTGTATTATACTCCAGAGCTGCGCTCACTATTCTGCTGGTGCAGTCACTGTGTACATACATTACATTACTTATCCTGTATTATACTCCAGAGCTGCCCTCACTATTCTGCTGGTACAGTCACTGTGTACATACATTACATTACTTATCCTGTATTATACTCCAGAGCTGCGCTCACTATTCTGCTGGTCCAGTCACTGTGTACATACATTACATTACTTATCCTGTATTATACTCCAGAGCTGCGCTCACTATTCTGCTGGTACAGTCACTGTGTACATACATTACATTACTTATCCTGTATTATACTCCAGAGCTGCGCTCACTATTCTGCTGGTGCAGTCACTGTGTACATACATTACATTACTTATCCTGTATTATACTCCAGAGCTGCGCTCACTATTCTGCTGGTGCAGTCACTGTGTACATACATTACATTACTTATCCTGTATTATACTCCAGAGCTGTGCTCACTATTCTGCTGGTACAGTCACTGTGTACATACATTACATTACTTATCCTGTATTACACTCCAGAGCTGCGCTCACTATTCTGCTGGTACAGTCACTGTGTACATACATTACATTACTTATCCTGTATTATACTCCAGAGCTGCGCTCACTATTCTGCAGTACAGTCACTGTGTACATACATTACATTACTTATCCTGTATTATACTCCAGAGCTGCGCTCCTACTCAGCGTTCATTACAGTGAATGTCCCTGATATCTGTCACATGCACTCCCCTACCAGGTGTGATCTAGCACTGGAATGGAACTGGTACCAGAGGAGAGCTGGAAACCAATTATGAACAGTGCGGAGGAAACAAGGAGGTGGCACCTGAAATCTGTAAGTGCAGAAGATTACAGCTCCGCATTACTGGACATAATTGTTCTATATACATTATATTCTTCCTGTATTACACTCCAGAGCTGCGCTCACTATTCGTCTATTCGCAGCAGTCTCCTTCTCTGTCCTGTCATTCCTATAATACACAATAACTATGTGCGCTGACTTGCTGCTGAGCTTGTGTTCAAGTACTAATAGTAAGCAGGGCTGCAGTGTAAAGTATAAGGTACAGACATTGCTGCTACACTGGGGTCACTGAGTATAGTGGTGTAGTAGCGCAGCCGGTGGCGTCTCTTACCTTGGCTTCCAAAGTTCTTTTTCTGGCCTTCAGCTCTGCCACGGCCCGGTCCACGTCCACCTGCGGGGCCTTCTCCTCCTTCAGCTTCCGGACGACGTCACCCTGCAAAGTGAGAAGAGAAAGTCCATTATAGAAACCATAAGTGCTGTCTGCCTTCATAGAATAAACCTCCATTCTTTACACTGCAGCCTATAGTGACGCAGGACTATAGCCCTAGATTTCTGGGCACATGACCCCCTCAGACACGGGGGCCGGGCCCGGACGCTCCTGGTAATGTGACTCAGACACGGCGGGGCGGTAGATCTGCTTATACTGCAGCTAATGTGATAAATCCAGAGACTTTACATCCTAATCCCGTGTTATTACACAGAGAGGCGCAACACAGCCCCGCTGCACACAGCTGATGGGTTTGTCACAATGTATCAGTGTAGGTATAGAGGCAGAATGCTGCACCGATACACTGTAACAGATTGCCAGATCAAAGGAATGCACAGCAGAACGCCCAAAGGGGTTCCCAGTATTAGAAACTCTTATTGTCTTGTTAAAACAGCGCCCCCCACATGGCCACGGGTTGTGTCTGGTATTGCAGCTCAATACGTTCAAATGAATAGGACGGAGCTGCAATACCACATACAACCTGTGGACATGAGGGGGGTGCTGTTTTTTTGGAATGGGCTTCCAACCCTGACACCTGTCACAGCTGACAGTTTGCTACAGTTGTATCCTGTCTAGCCAGACTGACACACTGTAACAGACTATCAGAGAGGACACGAAAACACAAAGATTCAGTCCAAGACTTGGGTAAGCTGGGTGACGGCTCTGCTATCCCAAAAACGGAGGGAAAAAAACACAATTAATTTAGAACAACTGGAAAGAAAGTGAATCTGTAGTTTTTTTAGTATTATTATTTAAAGGGGAAGCGTCCTCTATAATCTCAGCGCGGTCTCGCAGCCGCAGTGGAGGATGATGATGTTGATGGTTGTTGCATCAGTCTCAGGACACTCGGCTTCTCTCTCCTCTGTTATTACTTCTTATTTCTCTTCTGCAGGGAGGGCTGAAGAAAACGTGGCAGGAGGAGGCGCCTGGGGGGGGAACCTCAGCCCTCAGTCTGGGGGGGGGTGGGTGGAGGAGTCTGCACCAGGGGATCGCACGCTGCAGCAACGTATGGGAATCCCACAAGCGGACACGTATTCACTCTACACTATCACCCCCATCATGTTCTGGATGATGCAATATGAAAGAAGGAGGGGGGGGCCTTATTAACTCATGGGTGTCCAGAAGCCCTCCGGCTTAAGCGTCTGTTCACACATTCCTTTCAGTGATACAGTAAAGTTCTCAGGTCATCACGAAACACAATGTCACTGTACAATGTTTGTCTTGACTTGCGGCATGTCAGTACAAATATAGAGCCAAGTGTGCACCTAAGGATCAGGGCTCAGGTGGTCTAACCCCCGCTATCTGTAAATTATGGTTTAATCCAAAAGGTCCTCAGTGTATCAAGGTATAGCCTAGAAATCAGAGACTCCAATCAGTAAGTAATGGTATAGTCCAGTGATCAGACCCCATGATCAGTAAGTAATGGTATATTCCAGTGATCAAACCCCATGATCAGTAAGTAATGGTATAGTCCAGTGATCAGACCCCATGATCAGTAAGTAATGGTATAGTCCAGTGATCACACCCCATGATCAGTAACTAATGGTATATTCCGGTGATCACACCCCATGATCAGTAAGTAATGGTATAGTCCAGTGATCAGACCCCATGATCAGTAAGTAATGGTATAGTCCACCAATCATACCCCACGATCACAAACTAATGGTATAGTCCAGTGATCAGACCCTAGAAACAGTAAGTAATGGTATATTCCAGTGATCAGACCCCATGATCAGTAAGTAATGGTATAGTCCACCGATCAGAAACTCCAATCACTAACTAATGGTACATTTCAGTGATCACACCCCACGATCACTAACTAATGGTATGTTCCAGTGATCAGACCCCATGATCAGTAAGTAATGGTATAGTCCACCGATCATACCCCACGATCAGTAACTAATGGTATAGTCCACCGATCAGAAACTCCAATCACTAACTAATGGTACATTCCAGTGATCACACCCCACGATCACTAGCTAATGGTATGTTCCAGTGATAAACCAGAACCTCACAATTATTTTGCTTTGGTACTGTCCAATGATCAGATCCCTCATGATTAGTGAAGTATGGTATATGCCAGTGATCAGACCCTTGTGATCAGTATATAATGGTATATGCCAGTGATCAGTATATAATGGTATATGCCAATGATCAGACCCCTAATGATCAATATATACTCCAGTGATCAGTAAATAATGGTATATCCCATTTGTTGAGTCCCTACTGATCAGTAAATTATCCTATAACCCAGTGACTATACCCTTAAAAAAAAAAGATGGTATATCCCAGTGATTAAACCCCCCACGATTAGTAAATGATGACACATATCAGCAAATTCTAGTAGTCCCCCGCCCCCCCCCCCCTATCCGTACATGATGGTATACTCCTTGCTGATCACTGGAGGTCTATCAGGGCCGCCTTCATCATTAAAGGGGTTCTCGCTCCAGAATGTTTTGGTTTTTTTGGGGGAAGGGGGAATTTAATTAGAGGACCATCCGTAGATGTATACATGTAATCGGCGCCACCCCTTGTACACATGGCGCAGGGTGATTGTATCCGGCCGCTGATCCCTGACTAATGTCTCGGATGACTACAATAGATGCGCTGCCCCTGCTGTCTGTGGTCCTGACCTGCGGAGGTCCTCCAGTCTGGGGGTATACGAGGAGCAGCGGCTATGGCGCCCCACACTGAACAGGATGAGAGTAACGGCCCAATTAAATGGCAACAAAGTGTTTGATGAGTTCTGTAAAAGTGGCTACAAATCAAGCAGCTGATACAATGTAACACACACAGGACGGGGAGGGTTAAAGGCACGGACTGCCCCTGCCCAGGGCGCTCTCACCCACCCTGTAGTCGCTCCATTCTCTATTGTCCTCTGTTATCAGCCACTGGTTCTGGTGCAGTGACGGGACGTCACATTATTGGGTGACAACCACCAGGTCAGGGGCAGTCACCCGTCTTTCCATATTTCCAGATTCACCAGGTTTTAGAGCAAGGGATTCCCATCGTTCATCATTACATGAAATTGCTACAACACTTTCCTAGAATGCTGAATGGCAAATGTATCTGCGGCAGGAAGTCACATCAAATATAACAAAACGGCCATTAGAGGAGCAGCCACCCAGCTTTCCCAGGATCCTCCACCTTATATAACCAGGCAGGCCAGCCATTCACATGTATATACAGCTGAGGGTAAGCAAGATGGCTGCTACTAAAACAGGCGGCACCCAGCTTTCCTAGCCTTGTGAACGGCAAATCTACAAGGTTAAGATGTAAGACATCCCGGGATCCAGTATCACAACTAAGCAGGTGTCCAAGTAACAGTCTATAAAGTAACACACAAGGGCGGTCCTACTGGTAGTCACCCAGCTTTACGAGGTGCAGATATAAGTAAGGATGACTCCAGGAGGCGGCTGCATAAGATGGGCCGTCACCTCACGTGGGGGCTGGTGCTGAGTCCCGGGTCTAGTCCAGACACATCCGGAGGTCACAATGGGGCTATGAGGTCACAAAGGGCGACACGTGAGGTCAGGGGTCACCAGGAAGATCCGCACTGATGACACATGGCTGCGGCAGCACTGTGTGACCAGTGACCTAACAGAGGAGAGGCACCGCAGACTTCAGGCCTCTCACCCCCATAGCCAGGGGACACAAAGCACCTACCACTTCATCCGGGGAGTATTTGGCATGACTGTCAGGGGAGTTAGTAATCCTCGCCAACAAAACGGCGCCCCCAGGTCCCCCCCACCCCAAATATATGCAGGAAAATCCGCTAAATACTAAAGGGGAGCCCTACATGACCCAGAGCCAGGGGGGTACTAAAATATAAAGTGTACCCACACATTAAGTTATACAGGACTGGATCCCATTATAGGGTACACCCCCAGATTATACAGGACTGGATCCCATTACAGATTATACAGGACTGGATCCCATTGCAGATTATACAGGACTGGATCCCATTGCAGATTATACAGGACTGGATCCCATTGCAGATTATACAGGACTGGATCCCATTGCAGATTATACAGGACTGGATCCCATTGCAGATTATACAGGACTGGATCCCATTATAGGGTACACCCCCAGATTACACAGGACTGGATCCCATTATAGGGTACACCCCCAGATTACACAGGACTGGATCCCATTATAGGGTACAACCCCAGATTACACAGGACTGGATCCCATTATAGATTATACAGGACTGGATCCCATTATAGGGTACACCCCCAGATTATACAGGACTGGATCCCATTATAGATTATACAGGACTGGATCCCACTATAGGGTACGCCCCAGATTATACAGGACTGGATCCCACTATAGATTATACAGGACTGGATCCCACTATAGATTATACAGGACTGGATCCCACTATAGATTATACAGGACTGGATCCCACTATAGATTATACAGGACTGGATCCCACTATAGATTATACAGGACTGGATCCCACTATAGATTATACAGGACTGGATCCCACTATAGATTATACAGGACTGGATCCCACTATATATTATACAGGACTGGATCCCACTATAGATTATACAGGACTGGATCCCACTATAGATTATACAGGACTGGATCCCACTATAGATTATATAGGACTGGATCCCACTATAGATTATACAGGACTGGATCCCACTGTAGATTATACAGGACTGGATCCCACTGTAGATTATACAGGACTGGATCCCACTGTAGATTATACAGGACTGGATCCCATTATAGATTATACAGGACTGGATCCCATTATAATGCGATCCAATCCTGTATAATGTGGAGTAGATACCCCCATATAGTCTATTATATACCCCCACACTGTCCTGCCCCCCCCCCTATATTTTATTATATACCCCACACACACATTTTCCCACATACCCCCCACGCTGCCCCCTCTCACCTGCTCTTTCACAGCCACCCTGAGGGGCGCCAGCTGCTCCTCCACATTGACCTCCATGACTGGGGGGGCTCTGGGGGGCGCCGGGTACTTGCAGACTTTGGTGGTCCGGGCTGACGCTCGGGAGTGCCGGGTGTGCTGACACAGGGAGCCGGGCAGATGTCGCAGCAGCAGAGCGGGGAGGGACCTCAGCACGAGCATCACACCTCACTGCATGATGAAATCTCTGCGCAACGACAGCCGGAAAGCGACGCCCGCCGGCAGCAGCGCTCTACGACAATAAGGAGTCTGAGAACCATCTTAGGTGTGGGCACCGTGCCCTTACTCTGCAGGATAGTGCCCGTACAGGCTGGAGGGGGGCGTGAGAGGACCAAGGGCCAAATATAATGAGAAGTATCAGGGACACTCATAGTCAGAAGGGCCCCAAATATAGTGCCAGGTACACAGGGGCCCCATACATAATGCCAGGTACACAGGGGCCCCATACATAATGCCAGGTACAGAGGGGCCCCATACATAATGCCAGGTACAGAGGGGCCCAGTACAAAGTGTCTGATACAGAGGGGCCCCATACATAGTGCCAGACACAGAGGGGCCCCGTACATAGTGCCAGATACAAAGGGGCCCCATACATAGTGCCTGATACAGAGGGGCCCCGTACATAGTGCCAGATACAAAGGGGCCCCATACATAGTGCCTGATACAGAGGGGCCCCATACATAGTGCCTGATACAGAGGGGCCCCATACATAGTGCCAGGTACAGAGGGGCCCCATACATAGTGCCAGATACAGAGGGGCCCCGTACATAGTGCCAGATACAGAGGGGCCCCGTACATAGTGTCAGATACAGAGGGGCCCCGTACATAGTGTCAGATACAGAGGGGCCCCGTACATAGTGCCAGATACAGAGGGGCCCCGTACATAGTGCCAGATACAGAGGGGCCCCGTACATAGTGTCAGATACAGAGGGGCCCCGTACATAGTGCCAGATACAGAGGGGCCCCATACATAGTGTCAGATACAGAGGGGCCCCGTACATAGTGCCAGATACAGAGGGGCCCCGTACATAGTGTCAGATACAGAGGGGCCCCGTACATAGTGCCAGATACAGAGGGGCCCCGTGCATAGTGCCAGATACAGAGGGGCCCCGTACATAGTGCCAGATACAGAGGGGCCCCGTACATATTGTCAGATACAGAGGGGCCCCGTACATAGTGCCAGATACAGAGGGGCCCCGTACATAGTGTCAGATACAGAGGGGCCCCGTACATAGTGCCAGGTACAGAGGGGCCCCGTACATAGTGCCAGGTACAGAGGGGCCCCATACATAGTGCCAGATACAGAGGGGCCCCCTACATAGTGCCAGGTACAGAGGGGCCCAATACATAGTGCCAGGTACAGAGGGGCCCCATACATAGTGTCAGATACAGAGGGGCCCAGTACATAGTGCCAGATAGAGAGGGGCCCCCTACATAGTGCCAGGTACAGAGGGGCCCCGTACATAGTGTCAGATACAGAGGGGCCCCATACATAGTGTCAGATACAGAGGGGCCCCCTACATAGTGTCAGATACAGAGGGGCCCAGTACATAGTGCCAGATACAGAGGGGCCCCCTACATAGTGCCAGGTACAGAGGGGCCCCGTACATAGTGTCAGATACAGAGGGGCCCCGTACATAGTGCCAGGTACAGAGGGGCCCCGTACATAGTGCCAGATACAGAGGGGCCCCGTACATAGTGCCAGATACAGAGGGGCCCCGTACATAGTGTCAGATACAGAGGGGCCCCATACATAGTGCCAGGTACAGAGGGGCCCCATACATAGTGCTAGATACAGAGGGGTCCCCTACATAATGCCAGGTGCAGAGGGGCCCCGTACATAGTGCCAGATACAGAGGGGCCCCGTACATAGTGCCAGATACAGAGGGGCCCCGTACATAGTGCCAGATACAGAGGGGCCCCCTACATAGTGTCAGATACAGAGGGGCCCAGTACATAGTGCCAGGTACAGAGGGGCCCCATACATAGTGCCAGATACAGAGGGGCCCCCTACATAGTGTCAGATACAGAGGGGCCCAGTACATAGTGCCAGGTACAGAGGGGCCCCGTACATAGTGCCAGATACAGAGGGGCCCCATACATAGTGCCAGATACAGAGGGGCCCCGTACATAGTGCCAGATACAGAGGGGCCCCGTACATAGTGTCAGATACAGAGGGGCCCCATACATAGTGCCAGATACAGAGGGGCCCCGTACATAGTGCCAGATACAGAGGGGCCCCGTACATAGTGTCAGATACAGAGGGGCCCCGTACATAGTGCCAGATACAGAGGGGCCCCGTACATAGTGCCAGATACAGAGGGGCCCCGTACATAGTGTCAGATACAGAGGGGCCCCGTAAATAGTGCCAGATACAGAGGGGCCCCGTACATAGTGTCAGATACAGAGGGGCCCCGTGCATAGTGCCAGATACAGAGGGGCCCCGTACATAGTGTCAGATACAGAGGGGCCCCATACATAGTGCCAGATACAGAGGGGCCCCGTACATAGTGCCAGATACAGAGGGGCCCCGTACATAGTGTCAGATACAGAGGGGCCCCGTACATAGTGCCAGATACAGAGGGGCCCCGTACATAGTGCCAGATACAGAGGGGCCCCGTACATAGTGTCAGATACAGAGGGGCCCCGTAAATAGTGCCAGATACAGAGGGGCCCCGTACATAGTGTCAGATACAGAGGGGCCCCGTGCATAGTGCCAGATACAGAGGGGCCCCGTACATAGTGTCAGATACAGAGGGGCCCCGTACATAGTGCCAGATACAGAGGGGCCCCGTGCATAGTGCCAGATACAGAGGGGCCCCGTACATAGTGCCAGATACAGAGGGGCCCCGTACATAGTGTCAGATACAGAGGGGCCCCGTACATAGTGCCAGATACAGAGGGGCCCCGTACATAGTGTCAGATACAGAGGGGCCCCGTACATAGTGCCAGGTACAGAGGGGCCCCGTACATAGTGCCAGATACAGAGGGGCCCCCTACATAGTGCCAGGTACAGAGGGGCCCAATACATAGTGCCAGGTACAGAGGGGCCCCATACATAGTGTCAGATACAGAGGGGCCCAGTACATAGTGCCAGATAGAGAGGGGCCCCCTACATAGTGCCAGGTACAGAGGGGCCCCGTACATAGTGTCAGATACAGAGGGGCCCCATACATAGTGTCAGATACAGAGGGGCCCAGTACATAGTGCCAGATACAGAGGGGCCCCCTACATAGTGCCAGGTACAGAGGGGCCCCATACATAGTGCCAGATACAGAGGGGCCCCATACATAATGCCAGGTACAGAGGGGCCCCATACATAGTGCCAGGTACAGAGGGGCCCCATACATAGTGCCAGGTACAGAGGGGCCCCATACATAGTGCCAGGCACAGACGGGCCCCATACATAGTACCAGGTACAGAGGGGCCCCATACATAGTGCCAGGGACAGAGAGGCCCCATACATAGTGCCAGGTACAGAGGGGCCCCATACATAGTGCCAGGCACAGAGGGGCCCCATACATAGTGCCAGGTACACAGGGGCCCCATACATAGTGCCAGGTACACAGGGGCCCCGTACATAGTGCCAGGTACAGAGGGGCCCCGTACATAGTGCCAGGGACAGAGAGGCCCCATACATAGTGCCAGATACAGAGGGGCCCCGTACATAGTGCCAGATACAGAAGGGCCCCATACATAGTGCCAGCTACAGAGGGACACCGTACATAGTGCTAGATACAGAGGAACCCGTACATAGTGCCAGATACAGAGGGGCCCCCTACATAGTGCCAGATACAGAGGGGCCCCGTACATAGTGCCAGGTACAGAGGGGCCCCGTACATAGTGCCAGATACAGAGGGGCCCCGTACATAGTGCCAGATACAGTGGGGCCCCATACATAGTGCCAGATACAGAGGGGCCCATACATAGTGCCAGGTACAGAGGGGCCCCATACATAGTGCCAGGTACAGAGGGGCCCCATACATAGTGCCAGATACAGAGGGGCCCCATACATAGTGCCAGATACAGAGGGGCCCATACATAGTGCCAGGTACAGAGGGGCCCCATACATAGTGCCAGGTACAGAGGGGCCCCATACATAGTGCCAGGTACAGAGGGGCCCCATACATAGTGTCAGATACAGAGGGGCCCATACATAGTGCCAGATACAGAGGGGCCCATACATAGTGCCAGGTACAGAGGGGCCCCATACATAGTGCCAGGTACAGAGGGGCCCCATACATAGTGCCAGGTACAGAGGGGCCCCATACATAGTGCCAGATACAGAGGGGCCCCATACATAGTGCCAGATACAGAGGGGCCCCATACATAATGCCAGGTACAGAGGGGCCCGGTACATAGTGCCAGATACAGAGGGGCCCCATACATAGTGCCAGATACAGAGGGGCCCCATACATAGTGCCAGGTACAGAGGGGCCCCATACATAGTGCCAGGTACAGAGGGGCCCCATACATAGTGCCAGGCACAGACGGGCCCCATACATAGTACCAGGTACAGAGGGGCCCCATACATAGTGCCAGGGACAGAGAGGCCCCATACATAGTGCCAGGTACAGAGGGGCCCCATACATAGTGCCAGGCACAGAGGGGCCCCATACATAGTGCCAGGTACACAGGGGCCCCATACATAGTGCCAGGTACACAGGGGCCCCGTACATAGTGCCAGGTACAGAGGGGCCCCATACATAGTGCCAGGTACACAGGGGCCCCGTACATAGTGCCAGGTACAGAGGGGCCCCGTACATAGTGCCAGGGACAGAGAGGCCCCATACATAGTGCCAGATACAGAAGGGCCCCATACATAGTGCCAGCTACAGAGGGACACCGTACATAGTGCTAGATACAGAGGAACCCGTACATAGTGCCAGATACAGAGGGGCCCCCTACATAGTGCCAGATACAGAGGGGCCCCGTACATAGTGCCAGATACAGTGGGGCCCCATACATAGTGCCAGATACAGAGGGGCCCATACATAGTGCCAGGTACAGAGGGGCCCCATACATAGTGCCAGGTACAGAGGGGCCCCATACATAGTGTCAGATACAGAGGGGCCCCATACATAGTGCCAGATACAGAGGGGCCCATACATAGTGCCAGGTACAGAGGGGCCCCATACATAGTGCCAGGTACAGAGGGGCCCCATACATAGTGCCAGGTACAGAGGGGCCCCATACATAGTGCCAGATACAGAGGGGCCCCATACATAGTGCCAGATACAGAGGGGCCCCATACATAATGCCAGGTACAGAGGGGCCCGGTACATAGTGCCAGATACAGAGGGGCCCCATACATAGTGCCAGGTACAGAGGGGCCCCATACATAGAGCCAGGTACAGAGGGGCCCCATACATAGTGCCAGGCACAGACGGGCCCCATACATAGTACCAGGTACAGAGGGGCCCCATACATAGTGCCAGGGACAGAGAGGCCCCATACATAGTGCCAGGTACAGAGGGGCCCCATACATAGTGCCAGGCACAGAGGGGCCCCATACATAGTGCCAGGTACACAGGGGCCCCATACATAGTGCCAGGTACACAGGGGCCCCGTACATAGTGCCAGGTACAGAGGGGCCCCGTACATAGTGCCAGGGACAGAGAGGCCCCATACATAGTGCCAGATACAGAGGGGCCCCGTACATAGTGCTAGATACAGAGGGGCCCCGTACATAGTGCCAGATACAGAAGGGCCCCATACATAGTGCCAGCTACAGAGGGACACCGTACATAGTGCTAGATACAGAGGAACCCGTACATAGTGCCAGATACAAAAGGGCCCCATACATACTGGGGTGTCTCTATAAATAGGGCCAGGTACAGAGAGACCCCACAAATACTGCCAGATATAGAGGGCCTTCATAAATTCTCCTGTTTACAGAGTGTCCCCATACATTTTGCGAGATACAGAGGGCTCCCATAAGTACTGCCAGATAAAGTACCCACATCAATAATGCCCACATAAATTCTTCCAGAGACACAACCAGAGAGGGCCCCTAACAGAGACCCAACCAGAGAGGGCCCCCAGCAGAGACCCAACCAGAGAGGGCCCCCAGCAGAGACCTAACCAGAGAGGGGCCCCAGCAGAGACACAACCAGAGGGGGCCCCCAGCAGAAACCTAACCAGAGAGGGGCCCCAGCAGAGACCCAACCAGAGAGGGGCCCTAACAGAGACCTAACCAGAGAGGGCCCCCAGGAGAGACCCAACCAGAGAGGGCCCCTAACAGAGACCCAACCAGAGAGGGCCCCCAGCAGAGACCCAACCAGAGAGGGCCCCCAGCAGAGACCTAACCAGAGAGGGCCCCCAGCAGAGACCCAACCAGAGAGGGCCCCCAGCAGAGACCTAACCAGAGAGGGGCCCCAGCAGAGACACAACCAGAGGGGGCCCCTAACAGAGACCCAACCAGAGAGGGCCCCTAACAGAGACCCAACCAGAGAGGGCCCCCAGCAGAGACCCAACCAGAGAGGGCCCCCAGCAGAGACCTAACCAGAGAGGGCCCCCAGCAGAGACCCAACCAGAGAGGGCCCCCAGCAGAGACCTAACCAGAGAGGGGCCCCAGCAGAGACACAACCAGAGGGGGCCCCCATCAGAAACCTAACCAGAGAGGGGCCCCAGCAGAGACCCAACCAGAGAGGGGCCCTAACAGAGACCTAACCAGAGAGGGCCCCCAGGAGAGACACAACCAGAGAGGGCCCCTAACAGAGTCCCAACCAGAGAGGGCCCCCAGCAGAGACCCAACCAGAGAGGGCCCCCAGCAGAGACCTAACCAGAGAGGGGCCCCAGCAGAGACCTAACCAGAAAGGGGCCTCAGCAGAGACCCAACCAGAGAGGGGCCCCAGCAGAGACATAACCAGAGAAGGCCCCCAGCAGAGACACAACCAGAGAGGGCCCCCAGCAGAGACCCAACCATAGGGGGGCCCCAGAAGAGACCTAACCAGAGAGGGGCCCCAGCAGAGACACAACCAGAGAGGGGACCCAGCAGAGACCTAACCAGAGAGGGCCCCTAAGAGAGACCCAAGCAGAGGAAGCCCCCAGCAGAGACCTAACCAGAGAGGGGCCCCAGCAGAGACCCAACCAGAGAGGGCCCCTAAGAGAGACCCAACCAGAGGGAGCCCCCAGCAGAGACCTAATCAGAGTGCCCCCAGCTGACACAACCAGAGAGGGCCCCTAACAGAGACCCAACCAGAGAGGGCCCCTAACAGAGACCCAACCAGAGAGGGCCCCCAGCAGAGACACAACCAGAGAGGGGCCCCAGCAGAGACCCAACCAGAGAGGGCCCCCAGCAGAGACACAACCAGAGAGGGCCCCTAACAGAGACCCAACCAGAGGGGGCCCCCATCAGAAACCTAACCAGAGAGGGGCCCCAGCAGAGACCCAACCAGAGAGGGGCCCTAACAGAGACCTAACCAGAGAGGGCCCCCAGGAGAGACACAACCAGAGAGGGCCCCTAACAGAGTCCCAACCAGAGAGGGCCCCCAGCAGAGACCCAACCAGAGAGGGCCCCCAGCAGAGACCTAACCAGAGAGGGGCCCCAGCAGAGACCTAACCAGAAAGGGGCCTCAGCAGAGACCCAACCAGAGAGGGGCCCCAGCAGAGACATAACCAGAGAAGGCCCCCAGCAGAGACACAACCAGAGAGGGCCCCCAGCAGAGACCCAACCATAGGGGGGCCCCAGAAGAGACCTAACCAGAGAGGGGCCCCAGCAGAGACACAACCAGAGAGGGGACCCAGCAGAGACCTAACCAGAGAGGGCCCCTAAGAGAGACCCAAGCAGAGGAAGCCCCCAGCAGAGACCTAACCAGAGAGGGGCCCCAGCAGAGACCCAACCAGAGAGGGCCCCTAAGAGAGACCCAACCAGAGGGAGCCCCCAGCAGAGACCTAATCAGAGTGCCCCCAGCTGACACAACCAGAGAGGGCCCCTAACAGAGACCCAACCAGAGAGGGCCCCTAACAGAGACCCAACCAGAGAGGGCCCTCAGCAGAGACACAACCAGAGAGGGGCCCCAGCAGAGACCCAACCAGGGAGGGCTTAGATACCAGTGCCTAAGGGCAGCCACCAACCTGAGCAGTCAGAGGGTGCCCCCTATCTCCATCTGATGTCAGGTGATCTGTCCCCTATGTCTGTATGGTATATAGCGTAAAAAATATGCAAATCTATTCTCTTGGATGGAATTAGGAGAACAGAGTGCACTCTGCACACCACCCTATAGAGGGCAGCATCCTTAACATCATGAACGACTCAGTTATAAAGTCTTTTAAACATGTGGATTTCATTGCCAAATCAGGTACCATATTTTTCGGACTATAAGACGCACTTTTTTTCCCCCAAATTTCGGAGGAAAATGAGGGTGCGTCTTATAGTCTGAATGTGGGTTTGCAGCATGGCCGCGCTACTGCCACCGCTGGTTTTCTTCAGCGGCAGAAGTGTGACAATACTGCAGGCCCCGGCAGCTAAGACACTCCCCGGCATCCGGCGGTCTATTACAGCAGATGCCGGGGAGTGTCTTAGCTGCCGGGGCCTGCAGATTGCCAGCGGTGGCAGTAGCGCGGCCATGCTGCAAACCCACTCCTCCACCGCAGGTCCCGGCAGTCAGTTAGCCCCCCCCCCCCCCTCCCTCCCGGCCTCATACCTTTAGTGATGCAGGCCGGCTCCTGCACGGCGAGGCCGCAGGAGCCGACCTGTTCCGATGACAGCCGGGAGCCTAATGAAGGCTCCGAGGCTTGTCATAGATATATATTACTATCGCGGCTGGTCTATGACCCTCCGCGATAGTAATGTATAGAATCTCCCATAGACGGCAATACACTTGTATTGCCGTCTATGGGACTTGCAATCAAATGATTGCAGGTTCAAGCCCCCTAGGCGGGGGATAATAAAATAGTAAAAAAAAAAAAAAACACTTAAAAAAATATAATAAAAAATAAAATAAATAAAAGTTCACCTCCTTTCCCTAGAATACATATAAAAGTATAACATTACTGTGAAACATATACATTAGGTATCCCTGTGTCTGAAAATGCCCGGTCTACACCTGGCCCCACAAAAAAAACGCCCTATACATCCCCGTACAGCTGCAGGGTCACCTGTCAATGTGGCCTTGCAGCTGTTCCAAAACTACAACTCCCATATATTAAATATTTTACCATTTTTTGCCTGAAAATTTTTTTTCCCTATTTTTCTCCTCTAAAACCTGGGTGCGTCTTATAGTCCGAAAAATACGGTATATAGCGGTGATATATGTCACTGCTTCACATCAGGTACAGAAACTGAGAAGTGTAAATCGCTTTAAGTGTAATTTAATAATGATACACTAGAGGGAGACACTGAACTGAGATTTGTATATCTGTGCCTGTATGGATACACAACTCCTGAACCCTTACAGTGTCCATAGGCGGTACATGTGGCGACTGTAGTATGACGTCAGCTAGAAGGGCGCCTCACTTATTGCACCTTGAGCCACCCATAACCTCAGATATGCTAATGAGCTATATTGACCAGTCCAATAACTCTGCAGATAGTGGTTGTATTTATGTAAACATTTCCTTTAAGAGACCTTTCTTAAAGGGGTTGTGTGCTTAAATGTAAGGGTCTGTTCCATAATATCACCATGGCCAGTATAGTGAAGCGGTATCTTTGCTGCCATCCCTGCACCTGTGGCCACACCTGGTAATGCAGTAAAGATCCATTAAAATCAGTAAGGTTGAGGTGCTGTACCAGTCATAGCCACATACAGTGGGGCAAAAAAGTATTTAGTCAGTCACCAATAGTGCAAGTTCCACCACTTAAAAAGATGAGAGGCGTCTGTAATTTACATCATAGGTAGACCTCAACTATGAGAGACAAAATGAGAAAACAAATCCAGAAAATAGCTTTGTCTGATTTTGTAAGAATTTATTTTCAAATTATGTATAATCGGGTTTTATTGAACATTTTTGCATAAAAACAAGAGAAACACATGAAAAGGAAACACTGGTCGGCAGACCAGGCACGCGGGCCCCAAACAGAATGAAGTGACACGGGGGAACTCCCCAGCCCAGAAATATACAGTACCAGAAGGGCCACGCAATATCAGAACAAGGAAAAGGGTACAACAAAGACAGGCCAAAGCCAGTGAAACAAAAGAGTGGGAGAAAAGATAACACAGCGACAATCACTACGTAAGAACAAGACAACCAACATGAAACGAGACCAAGCATGAACGGGGAGGAGAGGATAGGAACAAAGGGAAAAGGGGGCAATCAAGAAGAAGTGAGGGGAGGAAAGAGAAAGAGAGGCGAGAGACTAATCATGAAAAAAGGACAAGAAAGCAGCAGATTCCTGAAAGATCATCCAAGGCTGCCAGAGTCGATCAAACCGGGAAGAATCAGAAGAATCCTCCGCAATCAGAGCCTCCATTCTCCGCAGGAAGAGAAATTCCTGTAAAAATTCGAGCATCGAGGGCGGTGTAGTGCTCCGCCAATGTCGCGGAATGACGGCCCTGGCAGCCATGAGAAAATGACCCAAGAGATTCTTTTTAATCTGGGAAAGCTTACCTGGAATAACGGAGAGCAAGGCCAGTTGGGGGGTAGGGGCAACAGGAAGATCATATACCTTAGCATAAAGGGAGAAGACTGCATCCCAAAAGGGCCTGAGGACATCACAATCCCACCAAATATGAAGCATGGTGCCCCTCTCAGAACCACAGCGCCAACATCGATCAGAAACAGCAGGGAAAATTCTGTGGAGAAGGTCAGGACACCTATACCAACAGGTTAAGATCTTAAAGTTCCTCTCCTGCGCACTACAAGGCACGGCTAATCTATGGGACAACGTGAAAGATTTACTCCAATCAGCAGGCAGCAGACTCGAAGGAAGGTCTGAATTCCAAGATTCCACAAAAGAGGGGAGCCCGGGGGTGGCGTCGCTAAGGAGAAGATCATAAAGAACAGAAAGGGCTCGCGGAAGGGGAGCCGAACCCTCAGCGTAGGATTCCAACGTAGTCAGGGGCGAAGAGAGCAAGGGGGGGTGGGAAAACTTCCTCAGGAAGGACGATAACTGGCCGTATTCCAGCCAAGAGAGGCGAACATCGGGGTGGGAGAGACAGAACTGAGCAAAGGGGGGGAGCGAGGAGTCGCTAGAGACCTGTCGAAGGCGGACATCTCCCTCTCTACCCCAGCAGAGGAAACGAGCTACGGACCGGCCTGGAGGAAACATGGGGTTATCGAACAAAGGAGTCAGAGGTCCCGGAACCCTGGCAAGCCTCCCAGTAGAACACACCAAATCCCAGGTTTTAAGGAAATGTAGGGAGAGAATGGAATGGCCCGAGGATGTGGGCCGAAAATGCGATGGGGTCCACGGTAGGGAAGAAAGCGAAGAAGAGATCAAATCTGCCTCAATCGAAACCCACTGCTTGTCATTATGGCGAAAACGCCAGTCAAACAAGCGGAGAAGCACTGAGGCACGGTAGTACAAACGAACGTCAGGCAGACCCGCTCTCCCCCTCTGCTTACGCCGAGTAAGGGTACGATAATTAAGCCTACTCCGCGACGCCCCCCAAACAAATTTCCCAAACAACGAGCGGACCCGACTAAGATAGTCTCGAGAAAGGGGAATGGGGAGGGTCTGGAATAAGTACAAAAAACGAGGGAGGATGTCCATTTTAAGAGCATGGATACGGCCGAACCAGGACAAGGACTTAGCTCCGAACGCGCGCAGGTCCGACGTAACCTTGTCAAGGAGCGGAAGGTAATTAAGGCGAAAAAGGTGAGAAGGGTCCGGAGGGATATTTATCCCGAGATACTTGAACGACACCGACTGCCAGCGGAAAGAGAAGTCACGCACTAGCCGAGCAACTTCCGCCGAGGAAAGGGAAATATTAAGGGCCTCCGTCTTTGACAAATTAACCTTGAAATTACTCAGTCGTCCAAAGCGAGAAAATTCCTGAAGGATGGCGGGGAAAGAGACTCGCGGCTGCGAGATATACAGAAGGAGATCGTCAGCATATAACGCCGTCTTAACAATGCGGGAGCCAAGTTGCAGGCCATGTATCTCCGGACAGCGCCGAATCGCCACAGCCAAATGCTCCATAACCAAGGCGTAAAGCAATGGCGATAGGGGGCAACCCTGACGAGTACCGTTCCGAACCGAAAAGGAATCGGAGAGGACCCCGTTCACTCTGACCCGTGTCGAGGTATCGCCGTAGAGGGCGAAAACCTTACCTAGAAAACCGGGGCCTAACCCCACCTGACGAAGGGTTTCTTGAAGAAAGCCCCAATGAACACGATCGAAGGCCTTTTCGGCGTCAACGGAGAGTAAACACAAGGGAGAATTAGAGGAGCGAGCCGCCGAAATTGCCAGGATGGTTTTGCATACGTTATCGCGGGCCTCACGACCGGGGATAAAACCGACTTGGTCATTATGAACCAGGGCCGGCATTAGGGGGGACAGACGATTCGCAAGTAATTTAGCGAAGATCTTGACGTCGATATTAATAAGAGATATCGGGCGATAGCTGGCCGGAAACGCGGGATCTTTACCCGGTTTGGGAAGAACCGTGATCAAAGCGGAGAGAGATTGGGAAGCGAACGACTCTGAGCCAGTCACACTATTAAAAACCCGTGTCATTTCAGGCGCGAGAAGAGCACTGAAGCATTTATAGAAGTGCGCTGTAAAGCCGTCCGGGCCAGGAGACTTACCCGAGGGAGAGGACCGAATGGCGAGGGAGATTTCCTCCAGGGAAAAAGGAGCCTCTAAAGAGGCCCTACAGTCACTCGAAAGGGTGGGAAGGGGGATGTCAGCAATGTACGCCCGTATCTTGTCGCGGAGAACTGAGGGGGCTAAGTCCGCGAAATGACCCCGGATGTTATACAAATCGCAATAAAAAGATCGAAACTCCGCGGCTATGTCGGTGGGGTTGTGTAGCGTCCGACCCGCCGCAGTACGCAGACGAGGAATATACGAGACTGGGTCACGCGGGTGAAGAAGACACGCCAAGGAGCGACCGCATTTATTAGCATACTCATAGTAGTGCTTCCTAACTCGGTCCCTAGCCCGCAGATACACACCATCAAGAAAGGAGCGAAGCTCCTCTCGAGCGTTGAGCAACTCAGTAAAAGTCGTCCATGAGCCAGTGCGCTTATGGGAAGACTCCAAGGAATGTATAACCCGAAGCCGCTCGGAGACCCAAGCACTACGCTCCTTCTTCAGGCGTGCGCCGTGTTGGATCAGAATCCCCCGTAGTACACATTTCAAGGCCTCCCACTGTAGTGGAGGGGCAGTAGTATCCTGGGCATGGGTAAGAAGAAAGTCCCGGATGGCCGTATCAATAGCTGATTTGCAAGTGGGATCCTTAAGAAGGCTCTCGTTCAGTCTCCAAGTAAAGGGGCGGCGGGTTAGGCCTGGGACCTCCAAGGACAAATAAACAGGCGCATGATCCGACCAAAGTGCAGAGCCAATGCGCACAGTAGGGCACCAGGAGAGGGCGTGATGGCTAGTTAAAAAGAAATCTAAACGGCTATAAGAATTATGGGCCGGAGAATGGTAGGTGTAGTCCCTATCCTGCGGATGCAAGATACGCCATATATCAACTAGTTGGGAGCGATGAAGAGCGGACGCCAGGCGACGCAGCTGTGCAGGGGCGTGAGGGGGCCGAGAAGGAGAAGAATCCACAAGAGGATCGAGGACAAAGTTAAAGTCGCCACCTAAAACCACCGCCCCCTCCGAAAAGTCCGCTAACTTGCCTATCAGAGATTTACAATACGCTAACTGATTCTGATTAGGGAGATAACAACCAGCAACGGTAAGAACAGAACCCGCAATGCGCAGTTTGAGGAACACAAATCTACCGTCAGGGTCAGTAAGGGTGTCCAGTACCTCGTGCTGCAGGGAATGGTGGAGGGCAATGGAGACCCCCTTAGACTTGGAGATCGGGTTGACGCTGTGGAACCAGAGAGGGTAGTAACGACTGCGGATGTCTGGCACATGATCCCTCTTGAAATGAGTCTCCTGTAAAAAAAAGAACATGAGAGCGCTGCTTATGTAACTGATAAAGAATCTGGCTACGCTTCTGGGGAACATTAAGACCCCGCACATTCAAGGTACAAAAATTGAGCGACGACATGGTAAACAGGGCCAGAGAAGAGAGCACACAAGGGAAAGAGACAAATCAAGACAAGGAAGAAAGGGAAGGGGAAGACGAGAGACAAGAAAAGACCAGACAAAAGCAACGAAAGAGAAGAGGAGAGATAGAAAAAGAAAAGAAATTAACAATGAAACAAACAAAAAAACAAAAACCAAACTAGTGGGGTGAAGGGATAGCCTCCACTCAAGAAAGGTGGGGAAAAAGGCAAAAAGTGCCAAAACCCACACTACTAGGTAGCGTGGAGACCCCAGAGGGGAACGGGCTTTTCAACAAAGGAGCCGGCCCCCGCCCCGGTCCTCCAGGCCACGCGGTGAAACATCATAAATGAAAACAATAGCTAACAGCTGACCGGGATAACAAAAAAACAGACAAACAGAACAAGCAAG
The DNA here is from genome assembly GCF_031893055.1 of Leptodactylus fuscus. NCBI lineage: Eukaryota > Metazoa > Chordata > Amphibia > Anura > Leptodactylidae > Leptodactylus > Leptodactylus fuscus. The sequence continues at coordinate 219,440,568 of NC_134268.1, read as the reverse complement.
CTCCAAAGAACAAGAAAGAGGAAAAATAAAAAACCTCAGAAACGCATCACTCAGGAGAGCACAGGAGGCGCAAGCGCCCCGTAAACAACCTGCGCTCCCCCGGGGGAGGCCGCACTCCAAGGGGGAAGGGAGAGATGGCCCAAACTAGAAGAAACACGCAGTAACTAAAGTCCCAAAAGTCAAGTAGAAGCGTTGGAGGTGGCGTCCTGGGCATCCGCAACTGGAGGAGCATGCCCCCGTCGGCGTCGGTTAGGACGCCTCGGAAGCCGGGCAGGCAATGTAGAAGGAACGTCACCAGCAAAGGAAGGCCAGGAAAGCGCAGGAACAGCAGGAAGGCCCAAGGCGTTAGCAAAGGTCAGGAGCTCATCCGGATGGGAGAGGGAGACCAACCGGCCGTTATGGCGGACCTGGAGCCGGAAAGGGAAGCCCCAGGAGTAAGGAACTTGATGCTGAACAAGGACGTCTAGGAGAGGTTTCAGGGCCCTCCGCTTGGCCAGGGTGAGACGGGATAGGTCCGGTAGCAGGTGGAGAACAGAGTCTTGGAACATGACCTGAGGGGACTCCCGAGCTTTACGCATAATGGCCTCTTTCAATTGGTATCTGTGGACCCTGCAGATGACATCTCTGGGGTTCGAGGAGTCTGGTGGACGTGGCCCCAAGGAACGATGTGCACGATCAAGTTCAATGGGAGAATCCGGAGGGGCCCCCAGTAGTGAGTTGAAAATAAGGCGCAGAGTACAGTCCAGTTGCTGAGGCTCAATAGACTCTGGGAGGCCGCGCACCCTGATATTGTTCCGCCGGTTTCGGTTCTCCAGATCGTCCAGATGATCCGTAAGATACTGCAACTGCTGAGTGTGAGCCATAACTGTGGAGTCCAGAACGGCAAGGCGGGAATCGTGAGAGGCCTCAGAGGCATCAAGACCGTCAACCCGAATCTCAAGCTGTTGAACCGCAGAACGAACCACGGCAAGTTCAGATTTATAAGATTGTTCCAAGCGTGACACGTATTCCTCCATATCAGACTTCGTAGGAACAGCAGCTAGATGGGCACTGAGGCGGCGGAGTTCAGCCAGGGTATCAGACAATGAAGCAGCGGAGACAGCATTTCCCAAAAAAGCGCCGCCATGTGTGTCTGCAGCCGCAGGGATGGAACCAGCGCCAGGAGCAGAGTGCAGGGAGGGCCGGGGACCAGAGGCTACAATCTCAGACCATGGAGCGGCTGAAGGGTTAAGTCCAGGCAAGGATGGAAAGGTTGGAGCCCCAGGACCACACTGGGGGCCAGCAGAAGAGTCCATAGTGTCCAGAGGAGCAGCAGAGGGCACGTGTAGGCCAGGATCAACGTGCAGGTGTGTAGCAGGGGCCTGCCTGGAGGAGGGGGAGCCCAGCAGAGGATGAGGGGGCTTCCCCCCGGCAACTGTCAGCTGCAGTGGGACCGGAGCAGAGTGGAGGAGAGGTGACGCCGCAGGAGCTGCTGGAGAAGGCGGGAGGGACGGCCAGGAAGAGTCGGAACCCCCCGCCAACATAGGAGAGAGCACGTGGCAGGCCGTAGCCGGAAGCGTCCAAACGGCCCGGGAGTCGGCAGGAGAACCGGAGGAGACCACCGTCGGAGCAGAAGGTATGTGGGCCGACGGGGAGCTGGGGGCTGAGACTGAGCCGGAGGCCTCAGACCCAGGCGGAGTGCCGCGTGGAGGAGACCCGGAAGCGGCCGCCATCTTGGGATGCACATCGGGGGCACTCACGCGCGGGCCCCGGAGAAATACCTCGATAGAAGTGTCTCTGGAGGTCCGAGACGGTGTGGATGTGGAGCGCTGGGTGTTCCGCCGGGATTTGCCCATAGTCCCCGAAGTCACAAGCGAGCCGGTCAGCTGGATGCCGCAGTGAACCGAAGGCACAGGACGGAGCTGAGACGAGACGCGTCCTCACTCCTTCATCGCCAGGCCACGCCCCCCTTTATTTTCAAATTATGGTGGAAAATAAGTATTTGGTCACCTACAAACAATGAAGATTTCTGGCTCTCAGACCTGTAACTTCTTCTTTAAGAGTCTCCTCTTTCCTTCACTCATTACCTGTAGTAATGGCTCCTGTTTAAACTTGTTATCAGTATAAAAAGACACCTGTGCACACCCTCAAACAGTCAGACTCCAAACTCCACTATGGTGAAGACCAAAGAGCTGTCAAAGGACACCAGAAACAAAATTGTAGCCCTGCACCAGGCTGGGAAGACTGAATCTGCAATAGGCAACCAGCTTGGATTGAAGAAATCAACTGTGGGAGCAATAATTAGAAAATGGAAGACATACAAGACCACTGATAATCTCCCTCGCTCTGGGGCTCCACGCAAAATCTCACCCCGTGGGGTCTAAATGATCACAAGAACGGTGAGCAAAACCCCCAGAACCAGGCGGGGGGACCTAGTGAATGAACTGCAGAGAGCTGGGACCAATGTAACAAAGCCTACCATCAGTAACACACTACGCCGCCAGGGACTCAGATCCTGCAGTGCCAGACGTGTCCCACTGCTTAAGCCAGTACATGTCCGGGCCCGTCTGAAGTTTGCTAGAGAGCATTTGGATGATCCAGAAGAGTATTGGGAGAATGTCCTGTGGTCTGATGAAACCAAACGGGAACTGTTTGGTAGAAACACAACTTTTCGTGTTTGGAGGAAAAAGAATACTGAGTTGTATCCATCAAACACCATACCTACTGTAAAGCATGGGGGTGGAAACATCATGCTTTGGGGCTGTTTCTCTGCAAAGGGGCCAGGACGACTGATCCGGGTACATGAAAGAATGAATGGGGCCATGTATCGTGAGATTTTGAGTGCAAACCTCCTTCCATCAGCAATGGCATTGAAGATGAAACGTGGCTGGGTCTTTCAACATGACAATGATCCAAAGCACACCGCCAGGGCAACGAAGGAGTGGCTTTGTAAGAAGCATTTCAAGGTCCTGGAGTGGCCTAGCCAGTCTCCAGATCTCAACCCTATAGAAAACCTTTGGAGGGAGTTGAAAGTCCGTGTTTCCCATCGACAGCCCCAAAACATCACTGCTCTAGAGGAGATCTGCATGGAGGAATGGGCCAACATACCAACAACAGTGTGTGCCAACCTTGTGAAAACTTACAGAAAACGTTTGACCTCTGTCATTGCCAACAAAGGAGAGAGAACAAAGTATTGAGATGAAATGTTGTTACTGACCAAATACTTATTTTCCACCATAATTTGCCAATAAATTCTTACAAAATCAGACAATGTGATTTTCTGGATTTGTTTTCTCATTTTGTCTCTCATAGTTGAGGTCTACCTATCATGTAAATTACAGACGCCTCTCATCTTTTTAAGTGGTGGAACTTGCACTATTGGTGACTGACTAAATACTTTTTTGCCCCACTGTACATGAGAGGGGCGCTGTTTCAGGTACTGCTGGAAAGGGGCTACTTCATGTTGCTGATGACAGAGATGCCAGGGGTCAGACCACCACCGAAAGCACAATGTTATAGCAAAAGTGGACACACCCTTTAACCTTTTGGCTATAGCACAGGCGCTATTACTGTAATACTACAGAACGATAAGCCCCTCCCCCACACGCCGTGACCCATTATCTTCTACCTGTGTTAAACATTACAGGATATTTCCACGTCTTATCTATAAGTAACACTATACAGTGCGTCACAGCAGATCTGCGCCCCGTAATGGAGCAGAACTCCGACCCTGCGGCCTTTAGTCACTGTCACAGTAGTGTAACGGACCCCAGTCCTGACCGTTTACCCCGCAGAAGCTTTTTGGATCTGTTAGAGCATTTTTACCGTTTTGTGAGTCATGGTGTCCATATAATGGTATCAATAAAACAGTGACCATGGTATAGTACCCATGATAGTACCAACCATAGTACCCATATAGTAGTACCAACCATAGTACCCATATAATAGTACCAACCATAGTAACCATATAGTAGTACCAACCATAGTACCCATATAATAGTACCAACCATAGTACCCATATAATAGTACCAACCATAGTACCCATATAATAGTACCAACCATAGTACCAATATAATAGTAACAACCATAGTACCCATATAATAGTACCAACCATAGTACCCATATAATAGTACCCATATAATAGTACCAACCATAGTACCCATATAATAGTACCAACCATAGTACCCATAGAATAGTACCAACCATATTACCATATAATAGTACCAACCATAGTACCCATATAATAGTACCCATATAATAGTACCAACCACAGTACCCATATAATAGTACCAACCATAGTACCCATTAATAGTACCAACAATAGTACCCATATAATAGTACCAACCATAGTACCCATATAATAGTACCAACCATAGTACCCATATAATAGTACCCATATAATAGTACCAACCACAGTACCCATATAATAGTACCAACCATAGTACCAACCATAGTACCCATATAATAGTACCAACCATAGTACCCATATAATAGTACCAACCATAGTACCCACATAATAGTACCAACCATAGTACCCATATAATAGTACCAACCATAGTACCCATATAATAGTACCCATATAATAGTACCAACCACAGTACCCATATAATAGTACCAACCATAGTACCCATTAATAGTACCAACCATAGTACCCATATAATAGTACCAACCATAGTACCCATATAATAGTACCAACCATAGCACCCACATAATAGTACCAACCATAGTACCCATATAATAGTACCAACCATAGTTGCCTTGACACTACTCCTGCCTGCCAGATACCCTAGCTCCCTTACACTAGACCGTACCTATCTCATATCACTTGCCTCAAGCTTCCACCTTAATACAGTAAAATAGATTTTTTCTGAGGAAGGTCTAAGGACCGAAACGTCAAGTATATTGTGGATCTAGTTTTCTGTCAACATTCTTTTGCACTGTGTCAATGGCGTTAACAATTTTGTATAAATAAAACACTATTTTTTTCACCTATCCCAATGGTGTGTGCAACAAAAATTACTTTCTATTATACTATGTGGGGACACAAAGAGAAATGAATTGGGGATGGGCGGAGTCAACGTAGAAGTGAGTGGAGCTAACTGGCTGTGGCACACCTCCTACCCCTCCTTCTATCCTTAGAAAGTTGGGAGGTATGGAATAATACAGGGATTAGATATGCGGGGCCCGGGCCGTCAGTGCCACATTAATCAGATATTTATGACATAGCCTAAGGACTAAGGATAGGCAAAAAAAAATTAAAAAATCCTGGACATCCCCTTTAAGAGTGAGGTTTCCTTTACCAGACATTATCCATTTCTCCACTGGCGGCCTCTTAATAATTCTTGGGAGGTCACCAGAATCGAAATCGGCACCAGCCGGGGACTGACGTAGGTTTCATCTCCTACTCGCGTCAGTCTTCTGGCACAACCTATAGTAAACCTGTCCTTGGACGTCTTGATCCATCTCTGTCCCACTCCCAAAAAAAAAAAATCACAACTTTTACACCAGAAAACGAATGTGCGCAGTTTAATAAATTCCCTCTAAGTCGTCTTACTTCAGCATTTCCTCCAGACACCTGCGTTGAGACACCTTGTATGTTATTATTGCTGCTCTACCAGACTTGGCCAGCAGGGGGCAGTACTCTCCTTCCTGCCATCAGCAATGCCTGCTACATACTCGTCATTCCTCCTTGCAGCAGGGCCCCATCAGTAAGCATGCCTTTCTCTGTGCCACGGCCAACTTTTACATTCTGTGCAGTCTTACAGAGAAGCCTCTGTTTATTGGAACGGAGAACGCCGCCATGTGAATAATTCATGGCCGTGCGGCCTGTAATATCGCTGGACGCCGCAAACAAACAGCACCTGAAGGAGCTAAATCGTCTCAATGTTCAGCAGAGACGGCTCAAAAGGAATGACTTGATTTACAATGTAAATGTCAGAAGTGGCCGCCCTGCTCATGGTGCCAGGCTCTTGGCATGGGCCCACAACACATAAGATTAGGAAGGTTTCTAGTAGTGAGTCACTATTTCCCTTTCTCATTACTGCTGCTTAAAGGGGCTGTACAGTGTAAGAAAAGCATGGCTGCTTGCTTTCAGAAACAGTGTCACACCTGTCCATGGGTTGTGTCTGGTATTGCAGCTCTGCTCTTCATGTCACGTCAATAGGACTGATCTGCATTATTAGATACAACTCGTGGGCACCCATGTATTAGGTTAGAGGGTCTGGTGTGGGGTGGAAGAGAAAGAGCTAGTGGCAATAAAAGAGGAGGACAACGAGCAAAAACAGGAGGAAGTGACAGTAAAAGAGGAAGACAAGGAGAAAGAAGACGAGGAAGTGACAGTAAAAGAGGAGAACAAGGAGAAAGAAGAGGAAGAAGTGGCAGTAAAAGAGGAGGACAAGGAGAAAGAAGAGGAAGAAGTGACAGTAAAAGAGGAGGACAAGGAGAAAGAAGAGGCAGAAGTGGCAGTAAAAGAGGAGGACAAGGAGAAAGAAGAGGAAGAAGTGACAGTAAAAGAGGAGGACAAGGAGAAAGAAGAGGCAGAAGTGGCAGTAAAAGAGGAGAACAAGGAGAAAGAAGAGGAAGAAGTGACAGTAAAAGAGGAGGACAAGGAGAAAGAAGACGAAGTGACAGTAAAAGAGGAGGACAAGGAGAAAGAAGACAAGGAAGTGACAGTAAAAGAGGAGAACAAGGAGGAAGAAGTGGCAGTAAAAGAGGAGAACAAGGAGAAAGAAGAGGAAGAAGTGACAGTAAAAGAGGAGGACAAGGAGAAAGAAGAGGAAGAAGTGGCAGTAAAAGAGGAGGACAACGAGAAAGAAGACGAAGTGACAGTAAAAGAGGAGGACAAGGAGAAAGAAGACGAGGAAGTGACAGTAAAAGAGGAGAACAAGGAGGAAGAAGTGGCAGTAAAAGAGGAGGACAAGGAGAAAGAAGAGGAAGAAGTGGCAGTAAAAGAGGAGGACAACGAGAAAGAAGAGGAAGAAGTGGCAGTAAAAGAGGAGGACAAGGAGAAAGAAGACGAGGAAGTGGCAGTAAAAGAGGAGGACAACGAGCAAAAAGAGGAGGAAGTGACTGTAAAAGAGGAGGACAAGGAGAAAGAAGAGGAAGAAGTGGCAGTAAAAGAGTAGGACAAGGAGAAAGAAGAGGAAGAAGTGACAGTAAAAGAGGAGGACAAGGAGAAAGAAGAGGAAGAAGTGACAGTAAAAGAGGAGGACAAGGAGAAAGAAGAGGAAGAAGTGGCAGTAAAAGAGGAGAACAAGGAGAAAGAAGAGGAAGAAGTGACAGTAAAAGAGGAGGACAAGGAGAAAGAAGACGAGGAAGTGACAGTAAAAGAGGAGGACAACGAGAAAGAAGACGAAGTGACAGTAAAAGAGTAGGACAAGGAGAAAGAAGAGGAAGAAGTGACAGTAAAAGAGGAGGACAAGGAGAAAGAAGAGGAAGAAGTGACAGTAAAAGAGGAGGACAAGGAGAAAGAAGAGGAAGAAGTGGCAGTAAAAGAGGAGAACAAGGAGAAAGAAGAGGAAGAAGTGGCAGTAAAAGAGGAGGACAAGGAGAAAGAAGAGGAAGAAGTGACAGTAAAAGAGGAGGACAAGGAGAAAGAAGACGAGGAAGTGACAGTAAAAGAGGAGGACAACGAGAAAGAAGACGAAGTGACAGTAAAAGAGGAGGACAACGAGAAAGAAGACGAAGTGACAGTAAAAGAGGAGGACAAGGAGAAAGAAGACGAAGTGACAGTAAAAGAGGAGGACAAGGAGAAAGAAGACGAGGAAGTGGCAGTAAAAGAGGAGGACAACGAGAAAGAAGAGGAAGAAGTGGCAGTAAAAGAAGAGGACAAGGAGAAACAGGAGGAAGTGGCAGTAAAAGAGGAGGAGGGAGAGTAATAGGAAGTGTCAATAGAAGAGAAGAAGAAGAAAAAAGAGGAAGTGGTAGTAGAACAGAAGAAGAAAAAGGAAATGACAGTAAGGGCTCGTTCACATCTGCGCCCGGTTTCCGTTCAAACAGGTTTCCGTTTCCTGCACAAAACAGAGCAGGAGACAGAAACCTGCAGGACTCATTCATTTGAATGGGTTTTAAAGGTGTCCGGCCGTGAGCGCTGGTGCTCTCCGCCGCGAAACCGTTTTTTTTAAACCGGACACAGAGTCGGACATGCAGTATTCTGTGTCCGGTTTAAAAAAAAACGGTTTTGCGGAGGAGAGCATAAAACGCTCACCGGTGCTCATGGCTGGACCCAGTCTGACAGCTTTCCGTCTTCTGCTTGCAGAGTTGGGCCGCCGTAGCTGCACCCTACCATTTGGCAGGGTACTTACCCAGCTGGCACAGCCAAGTGCTGTTCTCTACTCCGGCGAGTGTAGCTGCATGTCGTGTTCGCAGCGTGCGCTGTGCTGCCGATGGCCTCGTTGGGCCCCGCAGAGTCAGGCGGTGGCACTACTAGCAGCCGCCATGTTGACCGGCTCGGACATCGGACCGCCCACAAACTGGCGTGGACGTATTGGGCCGTGCCGCTTCTGCAGCTGCCTACCCCCAGGCTGCTGCACACTAATCGTATCCCCGCTAACAGACCTGTGATGACGTCATCCAGGTCCTGCATCGGAGCAGGGGCTCCGTTTCGCCGGTCGCAGTGGGCCTATCGGCGGAGTGTGCGGCTTGCCAAGTAGCCTATGTTTTGTGCAAAATCTGAGCCCAATCCGTTCAGCCGTTTGGCTGTGATTGAGGAACAAACATCCAAACACACAAACTTTCACATTTATAATATTATTAGTAGGATATTATTAGTAGGATTGGAGGTCGGCAGCCGAGACCTACTGGAGACCTGGGACATAGGAGTGGGCTGTGTTTTCTTGCTTTTGTTTTTGTATGGACCACAAGAGGTGAGAGCCCAGGATGGCATTGGCAGTCAGTCCTGTAACTCGCTGCTCGTAATCACCAGCGACGTCTTCTCTCATTTATGGTAATTACTTTATCCCTTTCCCACCAGCGAACCTTGGAAATTACACAAAGCGCAGAGGGAGCGCGTCCTCATTATTCATCTGCTCAGGGGCTACTCCGATTCTAATTGATTATAATTTTAATTGCAGTTTTTAAGTAATAACCCAACATGTTATAAGAGCCCTCAATAGGGCACGTGGACAGGGGATGTCATTGCCAGACTTCCTTTTCAATCCCAGCAGCTGCCGTAACACTGGTCAGGTTCTTTAGGGGCGAAATAGATTCAATCCCCCTTTAACCCCTTGATGATCAGACTAATTTTACCCACGAAGGCATGAAAAAAAATGGCAAATTGCAACTGTAAAAAGGTCACTTTTTTATAGTTTATGTATGAGGTCCTATTTATTGCAGGAGGAGTTGTATTGTTTTCCATATTGGGGCTGCAGCGATGTATTAAGCTAAGGCAATGCGTTGCAGAAACACGTTGTAGGATGACCTTGTTTTCCTGCAGTGAGCTGCAACATAGTCGTAGTCATCTCTGAAGGCATAGGAGCGGTTGTTGGCCACCTGGTCAGACAAGTATATCTAAGTAGTAGGGCCTTCCACCCCGCGGTAGGAATGTCCACATGACCGCCCACATGCACCATGGAGGCCGGTAATATTACACTTTCCATGGCAGCAGCCGTCAGACTTCCATACTTGATTACATATTTTCAGCGCCTTCAGGATCTCCAGCTCGCTGTGACGGTTTTAATTCCAGTGCATTAGTCAGCCATAAAATAAGTAAATTCCTCCGCTCAGCCGGGAACTGCGAACACAAATTCATTAATGGGACCATCAAATGTCTGCGGGAAGTTTCGTCGGTGGCGATTTACGGTTATAATCACAATTTTTAAGCGACCGGAAATTTAATTTAAACAATTTATAATAAATGATTTTGACATAAAATATTGGCGACCTATAACTTACCGCCAGATGAATTATACCGTATTAAAGGCTCCACCTACGGGGAGAAATCAGTGTCACACAGTATGGACGAGGCTGGAGCCGGGTTTCTTCTCGGTGACAGTGTAAGAGACGTGGCCGCGGGAGATGGGCAGTAGTTAGGAGATTTGGTTCACCGAAGCCTTGGCAAATTTGGGACAGAGGAGATGCAGATATGACGATACCATACCTCTCAACTTTTGAAGAACTGAAAGAAGGACAAAATGTGCAGCGTGCTATGCGCGCCGCGGCAAGTTTAGCTCCACCCACTTTTATGTTGACTCCGTCCATTCTCATTCATTTTTCATGTGCGCCCACACAGTATAATCCTCCTACAGTCACCCGTAAATTATATGTCCCCCCTCCATCTCTCCCCCAGTTTCATATATACCCTTCCTCTGCCCCCAGATTCATGTCCCCCCATCTCTGCCCCCAGATTCATGTCCCTCCATCTCTGCCCCCAAATTCATGTCCTCTCCATCTCTGCCCCCAGATTCATGTCCCCACATCTCTGCCCCCAGATTCCTGTCCCTCCATCTCTGCCCCCAGATTCATGTCCCTCCATCTCTGCCCCCAGATTCATGTCCCCCCATCTCTGCCCCCAGATTCATGTCCCTCCATCTCTGCCCCCAGTTTCATGTCCTCTCCATCTCTGCCCCCAGATTCATGTCCTCTCCATCTCTGCCCCCAGATTCATGTGCCCCCATCTCTGCCCCCAAATTAATGCCCCCCATCTCTGCCCCCAGATTCATGTCCCTCCATCTCTGCCCCAGATTCATGTCCCCCCATCTCTGCCCCCAGATTTATGTCCCTCCATCTCTGCCCCCAGATTCATGTCCCTCCATCTCTGCCCCCAAATTCATGTCCTCTCCATCTCTGCCCCCAGATTCATGTCCCCACATCTCTGCCCCCAGATTCCTGTCCCTCCATCTCTGCCCCCAGATTCATGTCCCTCCATCTCTGCCCCCAGATTCATGTCCCCCCATCTCTGCCCCCAGATTTATGTCCCTCCATCTCTGCCCCCAGATTCATGTCCCTCCATCTCTGCCCCCAAATTCATGTCCTCTCCATCTCTGCCCCCAGATTCATGTCCCCACATCTCTGCCCCCAGATTCCTGTCCCTCCATCTCTGCCCCCAGATTCATGTCCCTCCATCTCTGCCCCCAGATTCATGTCCCCCCATCTCTGCCCCCAGATTCATGTCCCTCCATCTCTGCCCCCAGTTTCATGTCCTCTCCATCTCTGCCCCCAGATTCATGTCCTCTCCATCTCTGCCCCCAGATTCATGTGCCCCCAGATTAATGTTCCCCCATCTCTGCCCTCAGATTCATGTCCTCTCCATCTCTGCCCCCAGATTCATGTCCCCACATCTCTGCCCCCAGATTCATGTCCCTCCATCTCTGCCCCCAGATTCATGTCCCCACATCTCTGCCCCCAGATTCATGTCCCTCCATCTCTGCCCCCAGATTCATGTCCTCTCCATCTCTGCCCCAGATTCAAGTCCCACATCTCTGCCCCCAGATTCATGTCCCTCCATCTCTGCCCCCAGATTCATATCCCTCCATCTCTGCCCCTAAATTCATGTCCTCTCCATCTCTGCCCCAGATTCATGTCCCACATCTCTGCCCCCAGATTCATGTCCCTCCATCTCTGCCCCCAGATTCATGTCCCTCCATCTCTGCCCCTAAATTCATGTCCTCTCCATCTCTGTCCCCAGATTCATGTCCCCCATCTCTGCCCCCAGATTCATGTCCCCCATCTCTGCCCCCAGATTCATGTCCTCTCCATCTCTGCCCCCAGATTCATGTCCCTCCATCTCTGCCCCCAGATTCATGTCCCTCCATCTCTGCCCCCCGATTCATGTCCTCTCCATCTCTGCCCCAGATTCATGTCCCACATCTCTGCCCCCAGATTCATGTCCCTCCATCTCTGCCCCCAGATTCATGTCCTCTCCATCTCTACCCCCAGATTCATGTCCCCACATCTCTGCCCCCAGATTCCTGTCCCTCCATCTCTGCCCCCAGATTCATGCCCCTCCATCTCTGCCCCCAGATTCATGTCCCTCCATCTCTGCCCCCAAATTCATGTCCTCTCCATCTCTGCCCCCAGATTCATGTCCCCACATCTCTGCCCCCAGATTCCTGTCCCTCCATCTCTGCCCCCAGATTCATGTCCCCCATCTCTGCCCCCAGATTCATGTCCTCTCCATCTCTGCCCCCAGTGTCACAGTGACACAGTGTCCTCTGGACGCAGATCTGTGTTGAAATCGGGACATACCTCCCTCCAACCGGGACCGCGGGACATGTCACCCAAATCGTGACTGTCCCGCGGAAATCGGGACGGTTGGGAGGTATTCCCTTCTTGCCGTGGAGTCCGCGGCGCGAGGCTCCCTCCCGATTAGGCCCGTTCTTCAGGCCTAATCCAGAGCGGAATGCTGCGACTAGATGCCGGTGCACTGCACTGACATCCCGTTGCGACTAGCCGCACGGAAGTGTTCACACGTGGAGTCTGCCGGGTTTCCATCTGAAAAATTTGGAGAGAAAAGTACTGCTTGCAGGACTGAAAAGTTCGCTTACCCATAGGGCGAGATTTATCATGGCTGACGCTTTCCACACCGGTTTTGATCATCTCTGAAGTGCCGGATTTGTGATGCGCCGTAGGCCTTGTCATGAATCAGGGCAAGTCTCTGGCCGGGTCTGCGCGAGCACTGGACTCTAGACTCAGTGGCGTAACTAGGAATGGCGGGGCCCCGTGGCGAACTTTTGACATGGGGCCCCCCTCCCCAAACCGATGCCGAAGACCTCGACTGACCCCCTCCTCCGCACTCTATTATGTCCCTTAGTAAGCCCTGCACACAGTATTATCCCCAATAGTGTCCCCTGCACACACAGTATTAACCCCTATAGTGTCCAGTGCACACAGTATTAACCCCTATAGTGTCCAATGCACACAGTATTATCCCCCATAGTGTCCCCTGCACACAGTATTATCCCCCATAGTGGCCCCTGCACACAGTATTATCCCCCATAGTGTCCCCTGCACACACAGTATTTACCCCTAGTGTCCCCTGCACACACAGTATTATTAACCCCTATAGTGTCCAATGCACACACAGTATTAACCCCTATAGTGTCCCCTGCACACACAGTATTATTAACCCCTATAGTGTCCAATGCACACACAGTATTAACCCCTATAGTGTCCAATGCACACACAGTATTAACCCCTATAGTGTCCAATGCACACACAGTATTAACCCCTATAGTGTCCAATGCACAGAGTATTATTAACCCCTATAGTGTCCAATGCACACAGTATTATTAACCCCTATAGTGTCCAATGTTACCACAGTATTTACCCCTATAGTGCCCCTGCACACACAGTATTATCCCCCATAGTGTCCCCATATGTCCCACTGTGGACACCTATAAACATTTATTATACTCTGGGGTCTGAAAAGACCCCAGAGTATAATAATCGGAGACCCGGGGGATTAAAACCATTAAAAGAACAGAGACAGTTGCTTACCTGTTCCTGTCGGCTGTCCTGTCCGCTCTTGTCCAGCTTTAATGACGTCAGACGTCACATGACCCGGGAAGCTGGCCTGGGTCATGTGACGTCAGACACGAATGACGGAGGCCTGGCAGGATCGCGGAGAGGTAAGTAACACTGTTTTTTATGTTACCTTACCCCTCCCGGTGCGCCGATCATTATACTCGGGGGTCTGCAAAGACCCCCGAGTATAATGATAGCCTCTGTGGGCCCCGCAGTGTCACTTGCCGATCCCGGCCCAGCCAGGATCGGCAAGTGAATGGGGCCCGTAACGGACATTTAAAAAAAAACAAAAAAAAACGCAGCGGTAGCGGCTGTCACTGGGCCCCCTAATGGCCCGGGCCCTGTGCAAGCTGCTACTGCTGCTACCACGGTAGTTACGCCCCTGTCTACACTAGATCTTCACCGGCAGAGATTTCAGGCATCATATAAACAACAAAAGTAGCATAAATGATAATAAATCTGATGGCCTCTGTCCCTGCTAGGGTAACGCAAAGTGGCGAGGATGTTGTGAAAACGCCACTTGCAAAAACTACCGTCACAAGTTGCATCTAGCCACATATAATACCGCCAAGTTGCAACTTTAGTTCGCCATATAGGATAATAAATATTCACAATATGTGTAAAACTATGAACAAATGATCAACCGCTTATCTGATGGACATTGTGGGAGCCATTTTTAGGTGCATATTTGCTCATACATAGTGAATGTCGGATGCTATTTGACACCTGGATTCTACTTTTGTAATCGGAAAAAGCGGATTTCTGAGCTAATATTTCTACAATGGCAGTTCGGCAGCTTTCTAATGTACATGGAGATTCAGTTCACCGCCATTTTATATCTATTTGCAGAGGGTGAATGCGGAAATTGAGGCAGGATTATCAACACTGAGCAAAACACAGGCCTCGTTTCTCATGGCGACCAATCACAGCTCAGCTTACATTCTTTAAACGGCTTGTGAAAATTAACAGGTGCTCTGTGATTGGTGCTTGGTAACTAAGGGGAAAAACTAGCACATGGCAACGAAATTATGTCCGCTGGTCCCTTTACTACCAAACTAGAAAGCTCCTCCGCCATTAGATACAGGCGGTGGTCACATCGGAGGCCCCGGAGCCAAAATGTCATATTATTAAAGGTGTCTCCTCCCTTATTATATACACGCCTAGGGGGACGTTCACTGCAGATAAAGCAAAAACTGATAAATGAGCAAAGCAAGCAAACGTCTCATCCTGCGGGGACATCGCGTCATGAATCGTCCTTGTTCTGTCGCCTCCCCATCACTGTAATGTAATTAAAGCGGAACACAAGCATTAAATAGAAAGAATCCTATCTCCAGCAGTACAGAGTGTTTCAGGAGTGTGGCCGCAGCAGTTACGTGGGGGGAAAGGGTGATTGATGTCATGGATCGACAAGGACAAAGCGCCAAATGTCAAGGACAAAGCTGCAACGGGAAGGTATCTTAATGTCACTTTATCGTGCCATTCATGTCTAAAAGGGGACATGGTTGGCACATTTTATACCCACGTCACCAAAAAAGGGGGACACAATGATTCCCAAAGGGGAGAGTGGCGAAATGTTGGCGAGTTATAGGTTATACGTTTTTTTTGCACCGTGGTGAAGAAAAGGCACTCAAGTAATAAAAGCGTTGCAATAGATTGTATACTCCTGAGACACTATCTGTTCCTGGGAAAGTTGGGTGACAATCCGTACGGTTGCTATTACTCAGAGAGAGTCACCCAACTTTCCCAGATACCTGAATAGTAACTCTAGGCAGTAATGGAGCAATGCTCGAGCACCTAAATCTGGAAAAGCTGGGTGGCCACTCACTATTATGGCAGCCCAGATAAGGATATAGATGGCAGATTGTGAGTTGCACACATAGATCCATGTCTGGAATGGCTGATGTGGTTGCTATACCAAATTTTCACTTTCCCTGGTACCAACCCCATGCAGCCCTCCTTGCACACAGCGCCCCCGTGTGATGAGGATCTCATTAGACTTTTTACCCTAAAATTTTTGAGGGTATTGAATGGATTTGCCAACCCCGGTCTGAATTATTATAGAATTTATTTCCAGTCGTTGTGTAAGAAACTTCAGTAACACGAGATGGCGAGCGCGGCGGTTTTCCATTCTGTAACTCGTATGGCACATATGTCCCCTGCAGCCCTGGCAGTCTGTGTGGCAACCACCGCCTCCGAGATGTCAGCACATCTTCCCTCACTGCAAAAAAGAAATGTCCTCCACATGTTCCTGCAAAAATAAGCTCTGGGGAGGGGGGGGGGGGGATAAAAAGGTGATCAGGACGTAGCGAGGAAACATGGGGGGTGCGAGGAGGTGACAACATACATGATACCAAGGGGGCAGTCTATATGAATGTCTGGATGGATATATAAGCAAAACTTGTATCACTTAGACGGGAGAAACATAGTCTGGTAAGATGGATTCAGATTACTGTGGCGCCATGCTGAAGGGAGAGGCAGAATTTGGCGCAAACAGCCGGAATCGAATAACCCTTCATGCCCGCGGCCATTTACTTGTGGCCACGTACCCCAGCATACTGTATAAGTGGCCACAAAAAATAGCTGCGGGCATGCACAAGGCCTGAAGGCAGAGCCAACTGCGCATGCGCAGAAGTTTGAACCCAGCACCAGAAGACGAGGAGGAGAAACGAAGATGGAGGCGGCACTGGAGAATTCTCTCGCAGCATTGGGGACAGCCCCCAGTGCTGCGACAGAACTAATTTGCATACAGAGGAAAAACGGGATTTCTACCGAACGGTGGCGCAGAGAAGACATCTAAAGGTAGGAGAAGAATAGTCTTTCTTAAAGCTATTGCTATGTGTTAGTCAAAAAAAAAGGGAATCCAATGATAGGATCCCTTTAAAGAGCAGAATCCATATTGGTCTCATAATTGCGCCTTGTGATTGTGTTTTTCTGAGCCGACTCATATACTGTTTGTACTAATTTGGGCTTCAGTGCGGTGATACTTGGAGCGGATTGCACTCACAATATTACATCAGGTGCATCCGATTGGACTTTGGGACATTACCTGGAAAAAATTCAGTTCGGCGTCCGGCAAGCAAAGAGTCAAAAGTGCCCTGCAGTGAATGTGAGGTGATATACAGATATACAGAGGTGAGGTGATATACAGATATACAGAGGTGAGGTGATATACAGAGGAGTCCTACTATGGGCACCCTACAAGACAAGACATGCTGTATGCCCAGCGGATGCCTCCTGTTCACAGATGAATGATCGGAGCAGCATCCTTGAAGGACACATTGACATGTCTATAGTGATATCGTCATTCCGCTCCTATGGACACTCAGCGGGACGTCAGGAAGTCACATCTAGATTTTGACAACGTGAAGAGTAAAGGAGAAGAAAGTGCTGTTTTATATAGGAAGGTGAGAGATAGATAGATAGATAGATAGATAGATAGATAGATAGATAGGAGATAGATAGATAGATAGATAGATAGATAGATAGATAGATAGATAGGAGATAGATAGATAGATAGATAGATAGATAGATAGTAGATAGATAGATAGATAGATAGATAGATAGATAGATAGATAGGAGATAGATAGATAGATAGGAGATAGATAGATAGATAGGAGATAGATAGATAGATAGATAGATAGATAGATAGATAGATAGATAGATAGATAGGAGATAGATAGATAGATAGATGATAGATAGATGATAGATAGATAGATAGATAGATAGATAGATAGGAGATAGATAGATAGATAGGAGATAGATAGATAGATAGATAGATAGATAGATAGATAGATAGATAGTACATAGATAGATAGATAGATAGCTAGATAGATAGGAGATAGATAGATAGATAGATAGATAGATAGGACATAGATAGATAGATAGATAGATAGATAGATAGATAGATAGGAGATAGATAGATAGATAGATAGATAGATAGATAGATAGATAGGAGATAGATAGATAGATAGATAGATAGATAGATAGGAGATAGATAGATAGATAGATAGATAGATAGATAGATAGATAGGAGATAGATAGATAGGACATAGATAGATAGATAGATAGATAGATAGATAGATAGATAGATAGGAGATAGATAGATAGATAGATAGATAGATAGTAGATAGATAGATAGATAGGAGATAGATAGATAGGAGATAGATAGATAGATAGATAGATAGATAGATAGATAGATAGGACATAGATAGATAGATAGATAGATAGATAGATAGATAGGAGATAGATAGATAGATAGATAGATAGATAGATAGGACATAGATAGATAGATAGATAGATAGATAGGAGATAGATAGATAGATAGATAGATAGATAGATAGATAGATAGGAGATAGATAGATAGATAGATAGATAGATAGATAGATAGATAGGAGATAGATAGATAGATAGATAGATAGATAGATAGTAGATAGATAGATAGATAGATAGATAGGAGATAGATAGATAGATAGGAGATAGATAGATAGATAGGAGATAGATAGATAGATAGATAGATAGATAGATAGATAGATGATAGATAGATAGATAGATAGATAGATAGATAGATAGATAGGAGATAGATAGATAGATAGATAGATAGGAGATAGATAGATAGATAGATAGATAGATAGATAGATAGTACATAGATAGATAGATAGATAGATAGATAGATAGATAGGAGATAGATAGATAGATAGATAGGACATAGATAGATAGATAGATAGATAGATAGATAGATAGATAGGAGATAGATAGATAGATAGATAGATAGATAGATAGATAGGAGATAGATAGATAGATAGATAGATAGATAGATAGATAGGAGATAGATAGATAGATAGATAGGAGATAGATAGATAGGACATAGATAGATAGATAGATAGATAGATAGATAGATAGATAGATAGATAGGAGATAGATAGATAGGAGATAGATAGATAGATAGATAGATAGATAGATAGGACATAGATAGATAGATAGATAGATAGATAGGAGATAGATAGATAGATAGATAGATAGATAGATAGATAGGACATAGATAGATAGATAGATAGATAGATAGATAGATAGGAGATAGATAGATAGATAGATAGATAGATAGATAGGAGATAGATAGATAGATAGATAGATAGATAGATAGGAGATAGATAGATAGGACATAGATAGATAGATAGATAGATAGATAGATAGATAGATAGATAGGAGATAGATAGATAGATAGATAGATAGATAGATATATAGATAGGACATAGATAGATAGATAGATAGATAGATAGATAGATAGATAGATAGATAGGACATAGATAGATAGATAGATAGGACATAGATAGATAGATAGATAGATAGATAGATAGATAGATAGGAGATAGATAGATAGATAGATAGATAGGAGATAGATAGATAGATAGATAGGACATAGATAGATAGATAGATAGATAGATAGATAGGAGATAGATAGATAGATAGATAGATAGGACATAGATAGATAGATAGATAGATAGATAGATAGATAGATAGATAGATAGACGGACATTTGGCTCTCTTGGGGTACATGTGACATAAGAGGTGACCCCCATCCTGCCCTCATCTTAGGAATGTTCCGCCACATACAATGAGGTCTCATTATCTCCCGCTCTGTCATTTACTCAGTGAAATAATGACACAGATTTGCGCTGTGCATCCTGCGGCCAGAGCGACACGAAACGAGTGCGATTGACCTTCAGCGCGACCCAGGAAATTATCTGTCAGACTCGGTGGGATTGTAATTATTAGTTGATAGGCGAGCACGGAGGACGGGCGGCGGAGGAGACTCACAGCTATATGGAGCGTCCGACAACCGAGACAGCCTCGTATGAGAAGACCTTGAGACGACTTTTACTGTCAAGTTGTCAAACGTATATACAGCTGTTTTCTATGTATATTTTTCTCTGGGAAAGCTGGGTGACAACCAATATCACAGCTGTTACACCTCCTCCTACCAGGGGTGCCATTCAGCTTTTCTTGAAGCTGATAGGAAATCAGCCATATCATGTAGTCAAACAAAAGAAGGGATTATATGACATCATCATTAAGAGCTGCCATTCAGGAGAATGGGAAAGATGGATGACAACCAATAGAGGTTCCATTACATAATCCACATGGCTTGTCACTCTTCTTTCCAAAACTCCTGTATTGCAAATTCTGTTATATGTGATTTTTATATGTGAGTCTATGTATCTAATCCTATCCTGTGTGATACTGTATACTGAGCTGTGTATCTAATCCTATCCTGTGTGATACTGTATACTGAGCCGTGTATCTAATCCTATCCTGTGTGATACTGTATACTGAGCCGTGTATCTAATCCTATCCCGTGTGATACTGTATACTGAGCCGTGTATCTAATCCTATCCTGTGTGATACTGTATACTGAGCTGTGTATCTAATCCTATCCTGTGTGATACTGTATACTGAGCTGTGTATCTAATCCTATCCTGTGTGATACTGTATACTGAGCTGTGTATCTAATCCTATCCTGTGTGATACTGTATACTGAGCTGTGTATCTAATCCTATCCTGTGTGATACTGTATACTGAGCTGTGTATCTAATCCTATCCTGTGTGATACTGTATACTGAGCTGTGTATCTAATCCTATCCTGTGTGATACTGTATACTGAGCTGTGTATCTAATCCTATCCTGTGTGATACTGTATACTGAGCTGTGTATCTAATCCTATCCTGTGTGATACTGTATACTGAGCTGTGTATCTAATCCTATCCTGTGTGATACTGTATACTGAGCTGTGTATCTAATCCTATCCTGTGTGATACTGTATACTGAGCTGTATCTAATCCTATCCCGTGTGATACTGTATACTGAGCTGTGTATCTAATCCTATCCCGTGTGATACTGTATACTGAGCTGTGTATCTAATCCTATCCCGTGTGATACTGTATACTGAGCTGTGTATCTAATCCTATCCCGTGTGATACTGTATACTGAGCTGTGTATCTAATCCTATCCCGTGTGATACTGTATACTGAGCTGTGTATCTAATCCTATCCCGTGTGATACTGTATACTGAGCTGTGTATCTAATCCTATCCCGTGTGATACTGTATACTGAGCTGTGTATCTAATCCTATCCCGTGTGATACTGTATACTGAGCTGTGTATCTAATCCTATCCCGTGTGATACTGTATACTGAGCTGTGTATCTAATCCTATCCCGTGTGATACTGTATACTGAGCTGTGTATCTAATCCTATCCCGTGTGATACTGTATACTGAGCCGTGTATCTAATCCTATCCTGTGTGATACTGTATACTGAGCTGTGTATCTAATCCTATCCTGTGTGATACTGTATACTGAGCTGTGTATCTAATCCTATCCTGTGTGATACTGTATACTGCGCAGTGTATCTAATCCTATCCTGTGTGATACTGTATACTGAGCTGTGTATCTAATCCTATCCCGTGTGATACTGTATACTGAGCTGTGTATCTAATCCTATCCCGTGTGATACTGTATACTGAGCTGTGTATCTAATCCTATCCCGTGTGATACTGTATACTGAGCTGTGTATCTAATCCTATCCCGTGTGATACTGTATACTGAGCTGTATATCTAATCCTATCCCGTGTGATACTGTATACTGAGCTGTGTATCTAATCCTATCCCGTGTGATACTGTATACTGAGCTGTGTATCTAATCCTATCCCGTGTGATACTGTATACTGAGCTGTGTATCTAATCCTATCCCGTGTGATACTGTATACTGAGCTGTGTATCTAATCCTATCCCGTGTGATACTGTATACTGAGCTGTGTATCTAATCCTATCCCGTGTGATACTGTATACTGAGCTGTATATCTAATCCTATCCCGTGTGATACTGTATACTGAGCTGTGTATCTAATCCTATCCCGTGTGATACTGTATACTGAGCTGTATATCTAATCCTATCCCGTGTGATACTGTATACTGAGCTGTATCTAATCCTCTCCTGTGTGATACTGTATACTGAGCTGTGTATCTAATCCTATCCTGTGTGATACTGTATACTGAGCTGTATCTAATCCTATCCTGTGTGATACTGTATACTGAGCTGTATATCTAATCCTATCCCGTGTGATACTGTATACTGAGCTGTGTATCTAATCCTATCCCGTGTGATACTGTATACTGAGCTGTATATCTAATCCTATCCCGTGTGATACTGTATACTGAGCTGTATCTAATCCTCTCCTGTGTGATACTGTATACTGAGCTGTGTATCTAATCCTATCCTGTGTGATACTGTATACTGAGCTGTGTATCTAATCCTATCCTGTGTGATACTGTATACTGAGCTGTGTATCTAATCCTATCCTGTGTGATACTGTATACTGAGCCGTGTATCTAATCCTATCCTGTGTGATACTGTATACTGAGCTGTGTATCTAATCCTATCCTGTGTGATACTGTATACTGAGCTGTGTATCCACCAGGCAGCTCTCATGTGTGATAGGTTCTGTTGGTTTGTATTGTGAGCTCCCCCTAGAGGCCTCCCGCACACTTTTGTCCCTCTGCAGCCTCCATACCTCCTCTTACAGCAGAGGCCTTGGTGCATTGTGGGAGGACGACGCCTCATTTTGTAGATTATTTTGGGCGGGAGAGCAGGCTCCTCCATTTTCTCCCTTAGCATTGCTGGTAAGGACGAGCGTTACAGTGTGTCAGCCAGGCTACATGATGGGGGATGCAGGGCTGTGAGATACATGAGTATCACACAGGATAGGATTAGATACACAGCTCAGTATACAGTATCACACAGGATAGGATTAGATACACAGCTCAGTATACAGTATCACACAGGATAGGATTAGATACACAGCTCAGTATACAGTATCACACAGGATAGGATTAGATACACAGCTCAGTATACAGTATCACACAGGATAGGATTAGATACAGCTCAGTATACAGTATCACACAGGATAGGATTAGATACAGCTCAGTATACAGTTTCACACAGGATAGGATTAGATACACAGCTCAGTATACAGTATCACACAGGATAGGATTAGATACACAGCTCAGTATACAGTATCACACAGGATAGGATTAGATACAGCTCAGTATACAGTATCACACAGGATAGGATTAGATACACAGCTCAGTATACAGTATCACACGGGATAGGATTAGATACACAGCTCAGTATACAGTATCACACGGGATAGGATTAGATACACAGCTCAGTATACAGTATCACACAGGATAGGATTAGATACACAGCTCAGTATACAGTATCACACAGGATAGGATTAGATACACAGCTCAGTATACAGTATCACACAGGATAGGATTAGATACACAGCTCAGTATACAGTATCACACAGGATAGGATTAGATACACGGCTCAGTATACAGTATCACACAGGATAGGATTAGATACACAGCTCAGTATACAGTATCACACAGGATAGGATTAGATACACAGCTCAGTATACAGTATCACACAGGATAGGATTAGATACACGGCTCAGTATACTGTATCACACAGGATAGGATTAGATACACGGCTCAGTATACAGTATCACACAGGATAGGATTAGATACACAGCTCAGTATACAGTATCACACAGGATAGGATTAGATACACGGCTCAGTATACAGTATCACACAGGATAGGATTAGATACACAGCTCAGTATACAGTATCACACAGGATAGGATTAGATACACGGCTCAGTATACAGTATCACACAGGATAGGATTAGATACACAGCTCAGTATACAGTATCACACAGGATAGGATTAGATACAGCTCAGTATACTGTATCACACAGGATAGGATTAGATACACAGCTCAGTATACAGTATCACACGGGATAGGATTAGATACACAGCTCAGTATACAGTATCACACAGGATAGGATTAGATACACAGCTCAGTATACAGTATCACACAGGATAGGATTAGATACACAGCTCAGTATACAGTATCACACAGGATAGGATTAGATACACCGCTCAGTATACAGTATCACACAGGATAGGATTAGATACACCGCTCAGTATACAGTATCACACAGGATTGGATACATTGTAGGTGGCCGCAGTGTGCTTGAGGTGCTCAGATAAGTGATGGCTACTGATCTAAATTCTAAATGCTGCTCTGGATGTGATTGGAGTAGAATTCCTCATTCTGTGTAGTGATAATCTGTTAGGGTCAGTGCACACAGTTTTTTGACGCTGAATAACCGATGGAGTTCTTTTGGGAGGCAGATTCAGCGTCAAAATTGGCGCCAAAACACTGTGTGCACTGACCCTCGGGGTTTGTTCATACTAGTACTCGAGGGACTCCAACCCCCATTCCGCTTGAAATAGTTTCAGTATTAAATCGATAGAAATCTGGCAGATTCCATTAGAGTCTGTGGTCTTCAGGGGACCACTTTTTAAGCAGATGGGTTTCAGGTCCCCGAGCGGACACGAAAACCCTAACGCTAGTGTAAGTGATGGTAAGAGGGATCGATCACTTTATGATCAATGGGTGTCCAGTCTTGGTCCCCCTCCCCCATCATCCTGAGTGTAGTAGTGTTGCACCCCCTCCTTAAGTTTCGCTGTACAGCACTGCCCCCCCCCGTTCCCACGCTGTCATATGGAATTGCAGCATGGCACCGTTCACTGTGCAGCAGCAGGTGGCCGGGTCTCTGCTGTGCCGTCAGTTTACAAGGTCGGTCGGGTGAGATCTCTCACCATCTTGGCCCAAGAAGATTTGACAGAGGAACCTTTTGGGTGACCCCTGACAACTCCTCAGCTGAGAAAGGGCTTATGGGAGATATGAGGAATGGCCAAGGCTTGGCATCAGTGGCCACATACTGGCGACTGCTAGTCATCCTGACCCCTGCCATATACATATAAACATAAATTGATTGCGCATGTTGAAATCTGACTGCCCGATCCTTTTGTTGGGAGCCCCACTGACACAAATTTTCCATTTCATGGTCTTGTAAAGTGTGTGATCTCTGCTTGGGGCTCGTTCACACCTGCGTCTCCGTTCTTCTTGACTGTAATGGGGTCCATTATTTTTTGTCAGTCTACAGAACTTTTTTGTGCAGGATTTCTGCCGGACCTGCTGCAGATGTGAGCGGCGCTGTATGTCATCTTACCTTGTGTTGATTCTTTGCCTTCTCTCTTATTGTTTCCTAGTTTTGCCTGCCCTAGTGCTCCAGTAAAGGAGGGCAGATCAGACGTGGCGTCGCGAGAAGACATCCCTAATGAAGCCTTGCCAAGAGCTTTGGGGAATCTAAAAATGTCAGCCGGAGCCCAAGCCGCTAACCCCGACTCCTCGGTGCCCTCGAAACTAACCTGCCTCACGCTGGGAGTCGTCTCCTTCCTCTGCTTTGTGGCCGGGTTCAGCACCGGAGTGGAGTTTGTACGTTTCCTGTCCTTCGGGGCCATATTCAGGAACATCAGCGGAGGACTGGAGGATGAGTCCGCCATATTGTGGAGAGACGCCGTCAGAGACGCCTCGTTCCTGCGCCCCCTCGGGATGAACGTTGCGTTGCTGGTTTTGTTTGTCCTCCAGCATAGCCTCATGGCCTGGCCGGCAGTAAAGGAGGTAGTGGAGAAGGTGTTTGGGGTTCTGCAGCGCTCTGTCTACATCCTGTGCACCGCCGCCACTCTCCAGATCCTGATGCGTTACTGGCAGACCTTCCCCCACGGACCCTATCTTTGGAACGTCTCCACGGCCCCCTGGAGCGTTTGGCTCCCCGTGCTGTGTGCGCTCCTCCATACCATAGCGTGGCTCCTTATATTCAGCGTTCTGCTCATCTTCGACTACGCCGAGCTGATGGGGGTCAAGCAGGTCTATTACCACTGCCTGGGAATGGGCGACCCCCTGTCTCACAAGTCGCCCCGCGCTGCCCGGCTCTATGCCCACCTTAGGCACCCCATCTACCTGGAGTTACTGGTCATCCTCTGGGCCGTGCCCTCCTTTCCTCCCGATCGTCTTCTCCTCGCCGCCATCCTTACCCTTTACTTGACTCTGGTTCACCGTCTGGATGTGCAAGACTACGGCTACCTCCGCTCCCAGCTGGAGAAGAAGTTCACGCTCTTCTCGCGAGAGGAGGCGAGCTCCGAATATGGCGTGTTATGGAAGAAAGACTGAACTGGGAGGGACGATGGGCCAGCGGGTGTGTTGCAAGGAGACTGTGTCAGGTGGCGGTATAATAACTCGCACTTTGACCAAGAATATGGGATTTTAGTGGATTTAGTCAGTGATAGGGTCTCCCCCTACCATGGGGTCTCTGCTATGCCTGGTTTCTTCAAGGAGCTCTTTACTTTTGCCGTCTCAGCCGATGTATTTGGCTTTGACTTATCCAGGAAAATCCATGCAAGTCGAATGTAACGTCCGGAGCAGCATTCACAATTCTGCCAGCTTCTTATTCTGATGTAACCAGGTGCTTCCTGCTGGCTCGGTGTCTGCATAGACCATGCTTTGCATTTTAGGGGTTTTGAAGTTTCGATAAGGTCTTATCCTATAAAAATAAAGAGTATTTTCACTTTTGGGGACATGTCCATACGAGACCTGCACACGGTGTGAACTTACCGGCGGAGAAATCCAATTTGAGAAGTGGCTGAAAGTTAAGGGGGTTTTCCAGCCTCCAGGATCCGAAACGGACCAGGATCGGAAGCAGCTCTGCTCCTGTTCACGTAATGATTGCAGCTCCGTGCCTGTTGCATGAGGGTACGGCAGTAACTTGTGGTGCTGGGACTTGGCCAGGTCAGCTGATCGGTATGGGACACAGATGACCTATCTTGTCGGACCCCAGCGCCACCGCTATATAGTGGGCAGGGCTGCGCCTATTACTTGTGTATGAGCAGAGCTTTCCACCCTGTCCTATGCAGTCGTGACCTGATCGGTGCAGGGTTTGATACTGAGACTTCTGTACCCCGGGACCGCCGCTATATAGTGGATGGGCTGCAGCTTTGTGCTGCTGATCGGTGTGGGTTCTGGGTGACAGCCCGCAACTGATCAGGGACTGGAAAACCCGTTTAAACAAATTTGCCCTTATTCTGTGGGCTAATTTTTGCTAAATAAACTCATACACAGTGACCATGTCTTGTGTGGACATACCCTGAGCCTTTTTGGAGAGCCACGCCAAAGTAAACAATCGGTTTCCCTACAAGAGATAATCGAAACGTGTAAGGATGGAGACCTAGTGCATTCTGGGAAGGAGAACCCCAGCTCTGGAGCAGGAACTCCCCCATATACAGTGTTACAGGACTTGCTATTGACGACCAGAGACAATTATATATTTTTAAATATTTTTTTTTATTACTACTGTAATCTCTGGCTGTGTCCAGTAACCTGGCATTGGGATGCGCAAACCTGAATATTTTTTTTTTTTTTTTATGGAAGCGTTGCTATTCTCATGCTGTGTGATGTTTTCTTTTATATTTTATAGTTTCAGCCTCGCTGTTCTTTTAATAAACTTCTTACAAGATTTTCTAACATGGTGTCTGTTTGCCTGAAACATAGATGCCCAAACGTAAGGCCGCTTACTAGTATTAGCTGATCGGTGGGGGTACTGGGTTTCAGACTCTTAGGAGTTGTACGGCTTCATCCGCTGTGCAGTGGCCGCGCTGGGTTATTGCTGCTCAGGTCCCATTAACTTGATCTGTATAAGATTGGTTGGTGGGAAAAGTTTGACAAGCACACTTACCGATCAGCTCGTAACAGCAACAGGCATACACAGTGTACAGAGCTGGGAACAGACATCTGTGTACTGTGTGTAGCCACTGTGCTGGGTTACTGCATCTCAGCTCTCATTCACTTGATCAAGTTATGATCATGGTGGTCTGACAACTGGCACTCACACCAACAAGCTGAGGCGTCAGCAATACACAGTATACAGCTCCAGAAGTAGAAATCTCTTGTATACTGTGTAGTGACTGTTCTGGGTTGCTGCATCTTATCTTCCATTCACTGGTTCAACATATGATCAGTGGGGATCTGATAACTGCGATCCACACCGATCAGCTGATAGCAGTTTCAGTGCTGCAACTAGAACTAGAAACAGACAGCTCTGTACACTATTGAGTGGTTGTCCTGGGTTACTGCAGCTCCTGCAAATAATCACGAAGGTAAATGTGTCAGTCACTTAGTAGGACCTCCCCTGCTGTTTTATATACTATAAGGTGCTGCACGTCTGCTTTATATACTACAGGGCGCTGCACATCTGCTTTATATACTACAGGGCGCTGCACTTCTGCTTTATATATTGCAGGGTACTGCACGCCTGTTTTATATACTACAGGTCACTGCACTTCTGTTATATATACTACAGGGTGCTGCACTTCTGTTTTATATACTACAGGGTGCTGTACTTCTGTTTTATATACTACAGGTCACTGCACTTCTGTTATATATACTACAGGGTGCTGCACTTCTGTTTTATATACTACAGGGCGCTGTACTTCTGTTTTATATACTACAGGGTGCTGCACATCTGCTTTATAGAATACAGGGTGCTGCACTTCTGTTTTATATACTACAGGGTTCTGCACTTCTGTTTTAGGGTTCTGCACTTCTGTTTTATATACTACAGGTCACTGCACTTCTGTTATATATACTACAGGGTGCTGCACTTCTGTTTTATATACTACAGGGCGCTGTACTTCTGTTTTATATACTACAGGGTGCTGCACATCTGCTTTATAGAATACAGGGTGCTGCACTTCTGTTTTATATACTACAGAGCGCTGCACTTCTGTTTTATATACTACAGGGCGCTGCACTTCTGCTTTATGGAATACAGGGTGCTGCACTTCTGCCTTATATACTACAGGGCGCTGCACTTCTGCTTTATGGAATACAGGGTGCTGCACTTCTGCTTTATATACTACAGGGTGCTGCACATCTGCTTTATAGAATACAGGGTGCTGCACTTCTGTTTTATAGAATACAGGGCGCTGCACTTCTGTTTTACAGAATACAGGGCGCTGCACTTCTGTTTTATAGAATACAGGGTGCTGCACTTCTGTTTTACAGAATACAGGGTGCTGCACTTCTGCTTTATATACTACGGGGCGCTGCACTTCTGTTTTATAGAATACAGGGCGCTGCACTTCTGTTTTACAGAATACAGGGCGCTGCACTTCTGTTTTACAGAATACAGGGCGCTGCACTTCTGTTTTATATACTACAGGGCGCTGCACTTCTGTTTTATATACTACAGGGCGCTGCACTTCTGTTTTATATACTACAGGGCGCTGCACTTCTGTTTTATATACTACAGGGTTCTGCACTTCTGTTTTAGGGTTCTGCACTTCTGTTTTATATACTACAGGTCACTGCACTTCTGTTATATATACTACAGGGTGCTGCACTTCTGTTTTATATACTACAGGGCGCTGTACTTCTGTTTTATATACTACAGGGTGCTGCACATCTGCTTTATAGAATACAGGGTGCTGCACTTCTGTTTTATATACTACAGGGTTCTGCACTTCTGTTTTATATACTACAGGGCGCTGCACTTCTGCTTTATGGAATACAGGGCGCTGCACTTCTGCTTTATGGAATACAGGGTGCTGCACTTCTGCCTTATATACTACAGGGCGCTGCACTTCTGCTTTATGGAATACAGGGTGCTGCACTTCTGCTTTATATACTACAGGGTGCTGCACATCTGCTTTATAGAATACAGGGTGCTGCACTTCTGTTTTATAGAATACAGGGCGCTGCACTTCTGTTTTACAGAATACAGGGCGCTGCACTTCTGTTTTATAGAATACAGGGTGCTGCACTTCTGTTTTATAGAATACAGGGCGCTGCACTTCTGTTTTACAGAATACAGGGCGCTGCACTTCTGTTTTATATACTACAGGGCGCTGCACTTCTGTTTTATATACTACAGGGCGCTGCACTTCTGTTTTATATACTACAGGGCGCTGCACTTCTGTTTTATATACTACAGGGTTCTGCACTTCTGTTTTAGGGTTCTGCACTTCTGTTTTATATACTACAGGTCACTGCACTTCTGTTATATATACTACAGGGTGCTGCACTTCTGTTTTATATACTACAGGGCGCTGTACTTCTGTTTTATATACTACAGGGTGCTGCACATCTGCTTTATAGAATACAGGGTGCTGCACTTCTGTTTTATATACTACAGGGTTCTGCACTTCTGTTTTATATACTACAGGGCGCTGCACTTCTGCTTTATGGAATACAGGGCGCTGCACTTCTGCTTTATGGAATACAGGGTGCTGCACTTCTGCCTTATATACTACAGGGCGCTGCACTTCTGCTTTATGGAATACAGGGTGCTGCACTTCTGCTTTATATACTACAGGGTGCTGCACATCTGCTTTATAGAATACAGGGTGCTGCACTTCTGTTTTATAGAATACAGGGAGCTGCACTTCTGTTTTACAGAATACAGGGCGCTGCACTTCTGTTTTATAGAATACAGGGTGCTGCACTTCTGTTTTATAGAATACAGGGCGCTGCACTTCTGTTTTACAGAATACAGGGCGCTGCACTTCTGTTTTACAGAATACAGGGCGCTGCACTTCTGTTTTATAGAATACAGGGCGCTGCACTTCTGTTTTATAGAATACAGGGCGCTGCACTTCTGCTTTATATACTACGGGGCGCTGCACTTCTGTTTTATATACTACAGGGCGCTGCACTTCTGTTTTATATACTACAGGGCGCTGCACTTCTGTTTTATATACTACAGGGTGCTGCACTTCTGTTTTATATACTACAGGGCGCTGCACTTCTGTTTTATATACTACAGGGTGCTGCACTTCTGTTTTATATACTACAGGGCGCTGCACTTCTGTTTTATATACTACAGGGCGCTGCACTTCTGTTTTATATACTACAGGTCACTGCACTTCTGTTATATATACTACAGGGTGCTGCACTTCTGTTTTATATACTACAGGGCGCTGTACTTCTGTTTTATATACTACAGGGTGCTGCACATCTGCTTTATAGAATACAGGGTGCTGCACTTCTGTTTTATATACTACAGGGTTCTGCACTTCTGTTTTATATACTACAGGGCGCTGCACTTCTGCTTTATGGAATACAGGGCGCTGCACTTCTGCTTTATGGAATACAGGGTGCTGCACTTCTGCCTTATATACTACAGGGCGCTGCACTTCTGCTTTATGGAATACAGGGTGCTGCACTTCTGCTTTATATACTACAGGGTGCTGCACTTCTGCCTTATATACTACAGGGCGCTGCACTTCTGTTTTATAGAATACAGGGCGCTGCACTTCTGTTTTACAGAATACAGGGCGCTGCACTTCTGTTTTATAGAATACAGGGCGCTGCACTTCTGTTTTACAGAATACAGGGCGCTGCACTTCTGTTTTACAGAATACAGGGCGCTGCACTTCTGTTTTATATACTACAGGGCGCTGCACTTCTGTTTTATATACTACAGGGCGCTGCACTTCTGTTTTATATACTACAGGGCGCTGCACTTCTGTTTTATATACTACAGGGTTCTGCACTTCTGTTTTAGGGTTCTGCACTTCTGTTTTATATACTACAGGTCACTGCACTTCTGTTATATATACTACAGGGTGCTGCACTTCTGTTTTATATACTACAGGGCGCTGTACTTCTGTTTTATATACTACAGGGTGCTGCACATCTGCTTTATAGAATACAGGGTGCTGCACTTCTGTTTTATATACTATAGGGTTCTGCACTTCTGTTTTATATACTACAGGGCGCTGCACTTCTGCTTTATGGAATACAGGGCGCTGCACTTCTGCTTTATGGAATACAGGGTGCTGCACTTCTGCTTTATATACTACAGGGTGCTGCACATCTGCTTTATAGAATACAGGGTGCTGCACTTCTGTTTTATAGAATACAGGGCGCTGCACTTCTGTTTTACAGAATACAGGGCGCTGCACTTCTGTTTTATAGAATACAGGGTGCTGCACTTCTGTTTTATAGAATACAGGGCGCTGCACTTCTGTTTTACAGAATACAGGGCGCTGCACTTCTGTTTTACAGAATACAGGGCGCTGCACTTCTGTTTTATAGAATACAGGGCGCTGCACTTCTGTTTTATAGAATACAGGGCGCTGCACTTCTGCTTTATATACTACGGGGCGCTGCACTTCTGTTTTATATACTACAGGGCGCTGCACTTCTGTTTTATATACTACAGGGCGCTGCACTTCTGTTTTATATACTACAGGGTGCTGCACTTCTGTTTTATATACTACAGGGCGCTGCACTTCTGTTTTATATACTACAGGGTGCTGCACTTCTGTTTTATATACTACAGGGCGCTGCACTTCTGTTTTATATACTACAGGGCGCTGCACTTCTGTTTTATATACTACAGGTCGCTGCACTTCTGTTATATATACTACAGGGTGCTGCACTTCTGTTTTATATACTACAGGGCGCTGTACTTCTGTTTTATATACTACAGGGTGCTGCACATCTGCTTTATAGAATACAGGGTGCTGCACTTCTGTTTTATATACTACAGGGCGCTGCACTTCTGCTTTATGGAATACAGGGCGCTGCACTTCTGCTTTATGGAATACAGGGTGCTGCACTTCTGCCTTATATACTACAGGGCGCTGCACTTCTGCTTTATGGAATACAGGGTGCTGCACTTCTGCTTTATATACTACAGGGTGCTGCACATCTGCTTTATAGAATACAGGGTGCTGCACTTCTGTTTTATAGAATACAGGGCGCTGCACTTCTGTTTTACAGAATACAGGGCGCTGCACTTCTGTTTTATAGAATACAGGGTGCTGCACTTCTGTTTTACAGAATACAGGGTGCTGCACTTCTGCTTTATATACTACGGGGCGCTGCACTTCTGTTTTATATACTACAGGGCGCTGCACTTCTGTTTTATATACTACAGGGCGCTGCACTTCTGTTTTATATACTACAGGGTGCAGCAATTCTCTGCATAGCTGTCGCCTCTATACTCCAGTCCCTCCTTTTAAGTTGCACTGGCCCTTTAAGAAGTCATAAACCATGTTTCAAAACAGACTCCAATCACCCGCACCCGTGGGCTATTTAAAGGGGTTGTACATGTAGTTATTATCCTTGTTCATTTTTATTTTGACCTGGGCTGGTTCTATCCCCGTCCTTAGGTCTCTCCTTCCCGTCTGCCAGCCCCAATAGCACAGGTAACTAGAGGTGAAAACTGAGGAGGAGGCAGAGCGACTGGGGTTCTGTTCCAATCACTTTACCTGGAGTTGGTACATGCCTGGAACCTGCAGGTTTAGCATGAGTAAAATAAAACCGTGGACACCACCTTTAAGTGACCTTCCCCGGGATGGCTGAGCGAAAGGGTCCTAGTTTGCTAATGTGTTACAAAGGAGTGTGTACTCTGTTTTCTGACCTTAGATCTGTGTTCAGATCCTGACCTGTGCCTGTCTTCCACTCTGCTGGCCCTGAACTCCTGCCTGTTCACCTCACTGAACCTACTCTGCCTTCCCTGACCCTTCCCTGTCCTCTGACCATGTCTGTTGCCTGTGACTCCTGGCTGGCTTTGCATCAGTTTAGTGGTTCCTTGCAGCGACGACCAGTTCCACATATGGGAATTAAAGGATGATACCATGAGTAGGACAGAGGGTGTCATCTATGTCCAGAAGTCCGGACAGATTTCCCTCAGTATATCATTTTAGCAGGGATCATCAGGCCTAAGACGTTACGGTAACCACATCCCGATAGCTTATGTTCAAAGAAAGCCTTAATAACCATGTATATCACACGCTGCAGAGACTGCAAGAATAGAAACCGTACAAGCATTCCCATGGCCGACAGGCGGTAATTTTCTCTTTCCTCCATGTATAATACAACAAAACACGTCTGACTCATTACTCCCAACATCACCC
Source organism: Leptodactylus fuscus (assembly GCF_031893055.1). Classification (NCBI taxonomy): domain Eukaryota; kingdom Metazoa; phylum Chordata; class Amphibia; order Anura; family Leptodactylidae; genus Leptodactylus; species Leptodactylus fuscus. Next base: position 219,407,246 of record NC_134268.1, on the reverse strand, counting down.
CCCCCCCCCCCCCCCAGCCAAGGAGCAGTGACACTGTGCAATCCTCCCGACCGCAAGTGTCATTGTCCAGAGATGGCCTCCTCTGATCGGGTTCACAAGGCTTTTAATAAGTATCTGTTAAGTGATGGTCACAGGGCGGCCGAGGACCGCACCGCTACCCGACAGGTGACCACTTCAAAAATGAAAGCGTCAGTGACAACCAGGTCTGCGTAGAACAAGCCAATATAGGAAACTTCATAATTCCTCGTTCTCCTCTGACATTCATTCTAAAATATCTAATCAATCCATCTTGGTCTCCCATGACAGACAGTCCAGGCACATATGTCTATAGAAGTCTATGGAGAACCCTATTCTACATAGGGTTATAGAAGTGTATGGAGAGAAGGTAGGAGGAGCTGAGAAAGAAGAAACAGGAAAACCAAAGCATTAATGGTTGGCCCAGTGGACTCTAAGTGGAAGACCTTGGCTATTGACTACTTCTTTCCTCTACTGTGCTGGGCCAACATCTAGGAAGAATTTAAAGGGATCCTATAATTCAAACTCATTTTTTTCTCACTAACATGTCGGAATAGCCTTAAGAAAGGCTATTCTTCTCCTACCTTTCGAAGTCTTGTCCGTGCCGCCGTTCACTTGAAATCCCGTTTTTTGGCGGTATGCAAATGAGTTCGCTTGCAGCACTGGGGGCGGCCCCAGCACTCAGACAGCACTGGGGATGTCTCCAATGCTGCAAGAGAACTCTCCAGCGCTGCCTCCATCTTCTTCAGGAACGTCCGGCCACGGCTACTTAGCTCTTGAATATCTTTAAGGAATTCGCCTATTGACTTCTAAGCTCTACTCTACTGGGCCAGAAACTACCGTATTGACGTTGACTCGGCCCTACTATAGTGGGCCAATGTCTATGAAAAGTTTGCTTATTAATTCTTCTAGAATCTACTCTGCTGGGCCAACGTCTTGGAAGAACTTGCCCACTGATGACTGTACTAAGCCAATATCAATGAAGAATTTTGCCTACTGAATTCTAGGCTCCACTCTCCACTGACTCCTTCGCTATACTGTACTGGGCCAACGTCTTGCAAGAACTAGCCTACTGACTGACTCCTTGGCTATACTGTACTGGGCCAACGTCTTACAAGAACTAGGCTACTGACGACTCCTTGGCTGTACTGTATTGGGCCAACGTCTTACAAGAACTAGCCTACTGACTGACTCCTTGGCTATACTGTACTGGGCCAACGTCTTACAAGAACTAGGCTACTGACTACTCCTTGGCTGTACTGTACTGGGCCAACGTCTTACAAGAACTAGCCTGCTGACTGACTCTTTGGCTATACTGTACTGGGCCAACGTCTTACAAGAACTAGGCTACTGACGACTGACTGTACTGGCCCAACGTCTTACAAGAACTAGCCTACTGACGACTGCTTGGCTATACTGTACTGGGCCAACGTCTTACAAGAACTAAGCTACTGACGACTGCTTGGCTGTACTGTACTGGGCCAACGTCTTACAAGAACTAGCCTACTGACTGGCTCCTTGGCTTTACTGTACTGGGCCAACGTCTTACAAGAACTAGCCTACTAAAGACTCCTTGGCTATACTGTACTGGGCCAACGTCTTACAAGAACTAGGCTACTGACGACTCCTTGGCTATACTGTACTGGGCCAGCATCTTACAAGAACTAGGCTACTAACGACTGCTTGGCTATACTGTACTGGGCCAATGTCTTACAAGAGCTAGCCTACTGACGACTCCTTGGCTATTCTGTACTGGGCCAATGTCTTACAAGAACTAGCCTACTGACTGACTCCTTGGCTATACTGTACTGGGCCAGCGTCTTACAAGAACTAGGCTACTGACGACTCCTTGGCTGTACTGTATTGGGCCAGCGACTTACAAGAACTAGCCTACTGACGACTCCTTGGCTATTCTGTACTGGGCCAATGTCTTACAAGAACTAGCCTACTGACTGACTCCTTGGCTATACTGTACTGGGCCAGCGTCTTACAAGAACTAGCCTACTAAAGACTCCTTGGCTATACTGTACTGGGCCAACGTCTTACAAGAACTAGGCTACTGACAACTCCTTGGCTATACTGTACTGGGCCAGCATCTTACAAGAACTAGGCTACTAACGACTGCTTGGCTATACTGTACTGGGCCAATGTCTTACAAGAGCTAGCCTACTGACAACTCCTTGGCTATTCTGTACTGGGCCAATGTCTTACAAGAACTAGCCTACTGACTGACTCCTTGGCTATACTGTACTGGGCCAACGTCTTACAAGAACTAGGCTACTGACGACTCCTTGGCTATACTGTACTGGGCCAGCATCTTACAAGAACTAGGCTACTAACGACTGCTTGGCTATACTGTACTGGGCCAATGTCTTACAAGAGCTAGCCTACTGACGACTCCTTGGCTATTCTGTACTGGGCCAATGTCTTACAAGAACTAGCCTACTGACTGACTCCTTGGCTATACTGTACTGGGCCAGCGTCTTACAAGAACTAGGCTACTGACGACTCCTTGGCTGTACTGTATTGGGCCAGCGACTTACAAGAACTAGCCTACTGACGACTCCTTGGCTATTCTGTACTGGGCCAATGTCTTACAAGAACTAGCCTACTGACTGACTCCTTGGCTATACTGTACTGGGCCAGCGTCTTACAAGAACTAGCCTACTAAAGACTCCTTGGCTATACTGTACTGGGCCAACGTCTTACAAGAACTAGGCTACTGACAACTCCTTGGCTATACTGTACTGGGCCAGCATCTTACAAGAACTAGGCTACTAACGACTGCTTGGCTATACTGTACTGGGCCAATGTCTTACAAGAGCTAGCCTACTGACAACTCCTTGGCTATTCTGTACTGGGCCAATGTCTTACAAGAACTAGCCTACTGACTGACTCCTTGGCTATACTGTACTGGGCCAGCGTCTTACAAGAACTAGGCTACTGACGACTGCTTGGCTATACTGTACTGGGCCAACATCTTACAAGAACTAGGCTACTGACGACTGCTTGGCTATACTGTACTGGGCCAATGTCTTACAAGAACTAGGCTACTGACTGACTCCTTGGCTATACTGTACTGGGTCAATGTCTTACAAGAACTAGGCTACTGACTGACTCCTTGGCTATACTGTACTGGGCCAGCGTCTTACAAGAGCTAGGCTACTGACGACTCCTTGGCTGTACTGTATTGGGCCAGCGTCTTACAAGAACTAGCCTACTGACGACTCCTTGGCTATTCTGTACTGGGCCAATGTCTTACAAGAACTAGCCTACTGACTGACTCCTTGGCTATACTGTACTGGGCCAGCGTCTTACAAGAACTAGGCTACTGACGACTGCTTGGCTATACTGTACTGGGCCAACATCTTACAAGAACTAGGCTACTGACGACTGCTTGGCTATACTGTACTGGGCCAATGTCTTACAAGAACTAGGCTACTGACTGACTCCTTGGCTATACTGTACTGGGTCAATGTCTTACAAGAACTAGGCTACTGACTGACTCCTTGGCTATACTGTACTGGGCCAGCGTCTTACAAGAGCTAGGCTACTGACGACTCCTTGGCTGTACTGTATTGGGCCAGCGTCTTACAAGAACTAGCCTACTGACGACTCCTTGGCTATTCTGTACTGGGCCAATGTCTTACAAGAACTAGCCTACTGACTGACTCCTTGGCTATACTGTACTGGGCCAATGTCTTACAAGAACTAGGCTACTGACTGACTCCTTGGCTATACTGTACTGGGCCAGCGTCTTACAAGAGCTAGGCTACTGACGACTCCTTGGCTGTACTGTACTGGGCCAGCGTCTTACAAGAACTAGGCTACTGACGACCACCCCATTGGCCACTACTGAGTGTCAGGTCAAGGAAGGTGTCTATGGCTTCATTGTATGATGTACTATGCTCCAGCCAGGATCACATACATTGTATTTGCTCAGTTGATACTTGGAAGTTTCCGACAGCGTATCCTCGATAACCATGGAAAGTAGACGAACTCTCATAAAGTAGAATTCCCCTTTAATACTGGCATCTTACATCACGGCACAGCTGCCGACCAAGCGAGAAAGATTACGTAAGACTTCATCTTGCATCCGTCTCCGATAATTCCACTCTCCATCGTTGTATCTCCTGACCATCGCTGGTTCCACATACATCTCCAGCCCCGTCGTTTGTTCTATTTCTACCCGCACCGTTCCCCGTATGCAGCCCCTGTGTCGTTATCATTTACATCACTTGATGTTTTGTGACTTGCTTGCCCCTACAGAAGAATGTTTGTCGATAGCGGTTTCGTATCAGCGCACGTTTCTGACTTGTAGCCGTCTCCATATTTCCTGGAGCGTGAACGATGATTTTTTTTCCCTTGCAATGATTTTTATCTTCGCAACGGTTGTAGGACGAGACGCTCTGCATTTCCTTCATGCTTCACGCGTTTCGCTAATGTCAGGACTGGATGTGACAGGATTCTGTGATGCCGGGGTTTGCACTAGAGATTCTTCTGGCTGGTTGCAGACTAAACAACGAGAAGGAAACACCCGAGAGGATTTCGGCTTCGTCTCCCTGCTCGTACACTTGTCTTTGGATCGGGATTAGAATAAATCACATCTGCCTTAACCTTAGAGGAGCGCGGTATTTATTTATAGGGACACTAGAGTGCCCCTATATAGGCCAGCAGCTATTCCTTCTGACCCCCTCCATGCACTTGCATACTTAGTTTGGCTGGGCATGCATGTCTTCCCAATAAAGAAAGGAGAGTGAGCTGTTGGCGACCACCAGCGGAAGTTTGTTACATGATATCAATAATTGTGTAATATAATTCATTGTATTTTGTAGCCAGAGTCGGTAACTTTTTTCCAACGCTACCCAAAAGTGGTCTCCGTTCCAGTTCCGCCGCTCTGATTGTGAGCAACGTGTTCACATGAGCTGTGCCACGTGTATCTTAATCATAAGTGGAAGATCTTACCTACTGACCACTTCTTGGCTCTACTGTACCGGGCTTGACAAAAAGGATTTACTCTGAAATCTCTGCTGAATCCATCTTGGTCTACCAAGACAGACTGACTGTAGCTTCAGATGACATATAGCCATAGAAATCTAGGAAATTATCTCACATGCCCATATGGTCACTACCTATTTGTCCAACAGCTATTCCTTCTGATGACCCCTCCACGTACACATACATGCTTGATACGGCTGAGAGTGCATGTCTTCTCATCAATAAGACGGGTGTAAGCTGTTACCAGCCACCTCTGATAGCAGCTCATCTCTAATATGGAAAATATTCACTCTGAGATCGCTGTTGAATCCATCTTGGTCTCCAAAGATAGACTGTCAACTCAATGAGGCCACAAATAACATCTGTCCATAGAAATGTATGGAGAAAAAGGATCTCAAAAGAGGAAAAGGATTCACTCTGGAATCTCTGCCGAATCTATCTCGGTGTCCAAAGACAGATTGTCAGCTCATTGAAGCCACAAAAAATAAGATTGGACATGTTGGGTTGGGGTTGGCAGGAGACAGGAGATCATCTACTGCTACATTTGGACAAGTTTATGTCGTGCGGTGGTCCGGGCTCCGGACCTGGGATACGACCACACAATACACGTCTATGAGCACCGTAGACTATCTGATGTGTCTGACATGTGCAGCTGATGAGGTAAAGAAGGGTCGGCCATGTTAAAGTTCAGTCCATGATTCTCCTGAGGGCAGATACGCCGACACCAGAGCAATTGGCAGAGCCTTACTCCCCTCTCCCCATGTGAAACACAAGCACACCTGGCTGAGCCAAATATGAGTATGGCCACCTAATGGTAAGGTACCCATAGGAAGATGGAAATGAGCCCCAATACTCTGATAGAGAACCCTAAACCGATCCACAAATACTTCTCAGCCTCCCCATCACCCGCACATGTTCGCCCCTGGCTAATACCCTTTACAATCGAAAAGGGGATTCATCAGAGAAAATGACTTTCTCCCAGTCCTCAGCAGTCCACTCCCTCCCTTTTGCAGAATATCAGTCTGTCCCTGATGTTTTTTCTGGAGAGAAGTGGCTTCTTTGCTGCCCTCCTTGAGACCAGGCCTTGCTCCAAGAGTCTCCGCCTCACAGTGCGTGCAGATGCACTCACACCTGCCTGCTGCCATTCCTGAGCAAGCTCTGCACTGCTGGTAGCCCGATCCCGCAGCTGAAACACTTTTAAGAGACGGTCCTGGCGCTGGCTAGTCTTTCTTGGGCACCTGGAGCCTTTTTGCCAACAATGGAACCTCTCTCCTTGAAGTTCTTGATGATGCGATAGATTGTTGACTGAGGTGCAATCTTTCTAGCTGCGATACTCTTCCCTGTTAGGCCATTTTTGTGCAGTGCAATGATGACTGCACGTGTTTCTTTAGAGATAACCATGGTTAACAGAAGAGAAACAATGATGCCAAGCACCAGCCTCCTTGTAAAGTGTCCAGTGGTGTCATTCTTACTTAATCATGACAGATTGATCTCCAGCCCTGTCCTCATCAACACCCACACCTGTGTTAATGGAGCAATCACTGAAACAATGTTAGCTGGTCCTTTTAAGGCAGGGCTGCAATAATGTTGAAATGTGTTTTGGGGGATGAAGTTCATTTTCTAGGCAAATATTGACTTTACAAGTAATTGCTGTTAAGCTGATCACTCTTTATAACATTCTGGAGTATATGCAAATTGTCATTAGGAAAACTGAAGCAGTAGACTTTGTAACAATTAATATTTGTATCATTCTCAAAACTTTTGGCCATGACTGTATATCTAGAGACAGAAGGAGGAGGCAGCAGTGATGGCATACCCAAATGTGAGGTTTAGGGGTGCAAAGGCAGCAGTCACAGGTCACAGGTGTTACTGGAAACAGTCAGTATGTTTGTAGGCAGATCCAACCAGATTAGCTGTACTCCTATAATAAAAGGGGCAGATAGATCTTAAGACATTGGGGAACACAGTGAGCGCAGCTCTGGAGTATAATACAGGATAAGTAATGTAATGTATGTTCACAGTGACTGCAAAAGCAGAATAGTGAGCGCAGCTCTGGAGTATAATACAGGATAAGTAATGTATGTATGTACACAGTGACTGCACCAGCAGAATAGTGAGTGCAGCTCTGGAGTATAATACAGGATAAGTAATGTATGTACACAGTGACTGTACCAGCAGAATAGTGAGCGCAGCTCTGGAGTATAATACAGGATAAGTAATGTAATGTATGTTCACAGTGACTGCAAAAGCAGAATAGTGAGCGCAGCTCTGGAGTATAATACAGGATAAGTAATGTATGTATGTACACAGTGACTGCACCAGCAGAATAGTGAGCGCAGCTCTGGAGTATAATACAGGATAAGTAATGTAATGTATGTACACAGTGACTGCACCAGCAGCATAGTGAGCGCAGCTCTGGAGTATAATACAGGATAAGTAATGTAATGTATGTACACAGTGACTGTACCAGCAGAATAGTGAGCGCAGCTCTGCAGTATAATACAGGATAAGTAATGTAATGTATGTACACAGTGACTGTACCAGCAGAATAGTGAGCGCAGCTCTGGAGTATAATACAGGATAAGTAATGTAATGTATGTACACAGTGACTGCACCAGCAGCATAGTGAGCGCAGCTCTGGAGTATAATACAGGATAAGTAATGTAATGTATGTACACAGTGACTGTACCAGCAGAATAGTGAGCGCAGCTCTGGAGTATAATACAGGATAAGTAATGTATGTACACAGTGACTGTACCAGCAGAATAGTGAGCGCAGCTCTGGAGTATAATACAGGATAAGTAATGTGATGTATGTACACAGTGACTGTACCAGCAGAATAGTGAGCGCAGCTCTGGAGTATAATACAGGATGTAACTCAGGATTAGTACAGGATATATGTATGTAAATAATGGGGCTTTTCATGCATCACTTGTAATCCGTTTCTTTGCTGGCATCCTTATATCTTGGCACATGGTGTGCGGTCCTGTGTTCCATAAGTAATATCTATGTCAGAGCAGACCTGTTGTAGTTTTCAGCTACAACTTATGACAGTTTTCTGGAGCAGGTTGTAGTAAATCTGTCGGGCTCTGGCGTTCCTGCCCTTCCACAATCTCTGCTCTGGCCACATCTTTAAAAACAAGTGGCAAAAAAATGGTGAAATGTCAGAATTTCTTTGTGTAACAGTGGAGAGTTTCATCTTGTTGTATAGAGCAGAGAACTGACATACAAAACACGGTAAATCTGCGGCGTGTGTATTGTGGCGAGTGCTGTGCTTCCATGATGAGCCTTTGTGTAGCTCCAGCTTAATGCGTCTGTATGTGGAATCTTTCTCCATACGCTTCTATAGTCGTCTTGTTTACACGTTCCGTTTCATTCTCTCCCCTCCCCCTCCTCCACTAGATATTGTAATGTTCCTTTCCCGTATCACACAGATTAAAAGCCGCTCCACTGACTACGGCACAGCAAGCAATTCATTTTCAATAGCAGCTATTACGGCACAATTGCTCCGATTCCAGAAATGGGTTTCACCGTATAAACTGCGGTTAAATAGGATTTGATGTCGTCTTAATGTTGTTGCAGGATGATCGGGGGAGGGTGTAACTAGTCAATGAGGTTGTTTACAATTATCAGGAGATAAATAGGAGGATATGGAAGTGACAACAGGGAGCAGATCAATAGACACCTGCTGGATTCCTGACACACTGTGACGCTTCTGCAGATGTTTCACTTTCTATGGGATGTGTTTACGGTTTAGGATAGTGACGATCATGGGTTAATGATCGGTTACTGGCGAGAGGACATGGACACAAAGTTGCAGTTAATTAGCAACTAATGTAACGACATTCAGAACAATTATTGGCTACATTTTCTGCAAAGCAAAACTTACATAATTGCTGGTCTATGGCCCAGTTTTGGCCCATTCTGTTCCCCTCTCCTGCAGGCACAACTTTTCTCTCCCCATTTTTCGTGTGAAACCCACATGGACCCCATTATGGTCTACGGGGTCCATGTGTTTCCTTGGGTAACCTCTTTTTTATGCCGATAGGTTTCCCCAAACAGAAACCTGAACGCAGATGTGAACCGGGCCTAAGCAAAAAGACCTTTACTGCAGGTTCTTTACAGGAAAGCATCAGTGCTGGTTCTCTACAGGAAAGGCTCTGTGCTTTAGAGAAGATTTGATGCAGGAAAGATCGGGGTGTTCGTTATTCTTTCAAAAACACGTAAATCCTCAGCAGCCTTTCCTCCACAATGTTAGGATTAGTATAAATAAAACCTCATTCATTTTCCTGAGACAGTTGTCTGGTTCTCTGCAGTAAAGGGTTAAATGGTGTTACTTTACAAAATGTGATCATAATCCTAACCTGCCTCATCCCAATGTCATCGTATAGCCAGGGAAAATATTCAGGGACTGCCCCTGTAACTAATGATAAAGTGAGAAGATCTTGGCATTTAGGTTAATGAACAAAAGACGAGGCAAAGTAACAAATTACCAAAGATGATTAAGACCGTAACAATGATAGACACAATCTGAGCAAGTAGCGATACAAGACAGTGACAGTATTATAGTAGTTATATTCTTACACATAGGAGTAGTATTATAGTAGTTATATTCTTACACATAGGAGTAGTATTATAGTAGTTATATTCTTGTACATAGGAGCAGTATTATAGTAGTTATATTCTTGTACATAGGAGCAGTGTTATAGTAGTTATATTCTTACACATAGGAGTAGTATTATAGTAGTTATATTCTTGTACATAGGAGCAGTATTATAGTAGTTATATTCTTGTACATAGGAGTAGTATTATAGTAGTTATATTCTTGTATATAGGAGCAGTATTATAGTAGTTATATTCTTGTACATAGGAGTAGTGTTATAGTAGTTATATTCTTGTACATAGGAGCAGTATTATAGTAGTTATATTCTTGTACATAGGAGTAGTATTATAGTAGTTATATTCTTGTACATAGGAGTAGTATTATAGTAGTTATATTCTTACACATAGGAGTAGTATTATAGTAGTTATATTCTTGTACATAGGAGTAGTATTATAGTAGTTATATTCTTGTACATAGGAGCAGTATTATAGTAGTTATATTCTTGTACATAGGAGTAGTATTATAGTAGTTATATTCTTGTACATAGGAGTAGTATTATAGCAGTTATATTCTTGTACATAGGAGGAGTATTATAGTAGTTATATTCTTGTACATAGGAGCAGTATTATAGTAGTTATATTCTTGTACATAGGAGCAGTATTATAGTAGTTATATTCTTGTACATAGGAGCAGTATTATAGTAGTTATATTCTTGTACATAGGAGCAGTATTATAGTAGTTATATTCTTGTACATAGGAGTATTATTATAGCAGTTATATTCTTGTACATAGGAGGAGTATTATAGTAGTTATATTCTTGTACATAGGAGCAGTATTATAGTAGTTATATTCTTGTACATAGGAGCAGTATTATAGTAGTTATATTCTTGTACATAGGAGCAGTATTATAGTAGTTATATTCTTGTACATAGGAGTAGTATTATAGCAGTTATATTCTTGTACATAGGAGCAGTATTATAGTAGTTATATTCTTGTACATAGGAGGAGTATTATAGTAGTTATATTCTTGTACATAGGAGCAGTATTATAGTAGTTATATTCTTGTACATAGGAGGTAGTATTATAGTAGTTATATTCTTGTACATAGGAGCAGTATTATAGTAGTTATATTCTTGTACATAGGAGTAGTATTATAGTAGTTATATTCTTGTACATAGGAGGTAGTATTATAGTAGTTATATTCTTGTACATAGGAGGTAGTATTATAGTAGTTATATTCTTGTACATAGGAGCAGTATTATAGTAGTTATATTCTTGTACATAGGGGGCAGTATTATAGTAGTTACATTCTTGTACATAGGAGCAGTATTATAGTAGTTATATTCTTACACATAGGAGTAGTATTATAGTAGTTATATTCTTGTACATAGGAGTAGTATTATAGTAGTTATATTCTTGTACATAGGAGGTAGTATTATAGTAGTTATATTCTTGTACATAGGAGTAGTATTATAGTAGTTATATTCTTGTACATAGGAGTAGTATTATAGTAATTATATTCTTGTACATAGGAGGTAGTATTATAGTAGTTATATTCTTGTACATAGGACCAGTATTATTGCAGTTATATTCTTGTACATAGGGGGCAGTATTATAGTAGTTATATTCTTGTACATAGGAGGTAGTATTATAGTAGTTATATTCTTGTACATAGGAGCAGTATTATACTAGTTATATTCTTGTACATAGGAGCAGTATTATACTAGTTATATTCTTGTACATAGGAGTAGTATTATAGTAGTTATATTCTTGTACATAGGAGTAGTATTATAGTAGTTATATTCTTGTACATAGGAGTAGTATTATAGTAGTTATATTCCTGTACATAGGAGGTAATATTATAGTAGTTATATTCTTGTACATAGGAGGTAGTATTATAGAATTTATATTCTTGTACATAGGAGTAGTATTATAGTAGTTATATTCTTGTACATAGGAGGTAGTATTATAGTAGTTATATTCTTGTACATCGGAGCAGTATTATAGTAGTTATATTCTTGTACATAGGAGTAGTATTATAGTAGTTATATTCTTGTACATAGGAGTAGTATTATAGTAGTTATATTCCTGTACATAGGAGGTAATATTATAGTAGTTATATTCTTGTACATAGGAGTAGTATTATAGTAGTTATATTCTTGTACATAGGAGGTAGTATTATAGTAGTTATATTCTTGTACATAGGAGCAGTATTACAGTAGTTATATTCTTGTACATAGGAGGTAATATTATAGTAGTTATATTCTTGTACATAGGAGGTAGTATTATAGTAGTTATATTCTTGTACATAGGAGCAGTATTATAGTAGTTATATTCTTGTACATAGGAGCAGTATTATAGTATTTATATTCTTGTACATAGGAGCAGTATTATAGTAGTTATATTCTTGTACATAGGAGCAGTATTATAGTAGTTATATTCTTGTACATAGGAGCAGTATTACAGTAGTTATATTCTTGTACATAGGAGGTAATATTATAGTAGTTATATTCTTGTACATAGGAGGTAGTATTATAGAATTTATATTCTTGTACATAGGAGTAGTATTATAGTAGTTATATTCTTGTACATAGGAGGTAGTATTATAGTAGTTATATTCTTGTACATAGGAGTAGTATTATAGTAGTTATATTCTTGTACATCGGAGCAGTATTATAGTAGTTATATTCTTGTACATAGGAGCAGTATTATAGTAGTTATATTCTTGTACATAGGAGTAGTATTATAGTAGTTATATTCTTGTACATAGGAGCAGTATTATAGTAGTTATATTCTTGTACATAGGAGCAGTATTATAGTAGTTATATTCTTGTACATAGGAGCAGTATTATATTAGTTATATTCTTGTACATAGGAGCAGTATTACAGTAGTTATATTCTTGTACATAGGAGGTAGTATTATAGAAGTTATATTCTTGTACATAGAAGCAGTATTATAGTAGTTATATTCTTGTACACAGGAGCAGTATTATAGTAGTTATATTCTTGTACATAGGAGGTAGTATTATAGTAGTTATATTCATGTACATAGGACCAGTATTATTGCAGTTATATTCTTGTACATAGGAGTATTATTATACTAGTTATATTCTTGTACATAGGAGTAGTATTATAGTAGTTATAGTCTTATACATAGGAGCAGAATTATAGTAGTTATATTCTTGTACATAGGAGGTAGTATTATAGTAGTTATATTCTTGTACATAGGAGCAGTATTATAGTAGTTATATTCTTGTACATAGGAGTAGTATTATAGTAGTTATATTCTTGTACATAGGAGCAGTATTATAGTAGTTATATTCTTGTACATAGGAGTAGTATTATAGTAGTTATATTCTTGTACATAGGAGTAGTATTATAGTAGTTATATTCTTGTACATAGGAGCAGTATTATAGTAATTATATTCTTGTACATAGAAGTAGTATTATAGTAGTTATATTCTTGTACATAGGAGGTAGTATTATAGTAGTTATATTCTTGTACATAGGACCAGTATTATTGCAGTTATATTCTTGTACATAGGAGTAGTATTACAGTAGTTATATTCTTGTACATAGGAGTATTATTATAGTAGTTATATTCTTGTACATAGGAGTATTATTACAGTAGTTATATTCTTGTACATAGGAGGTAATATTATAGTAATTATATTCTTGTACATAGAAGTAGTATTATAGTAGTTATATTCTTGTACATAGGAGGTAGTATTATAGTAGTTATATTCATGTACATAGGACCAGTATTATTGCAGTTATATTCTTGTACATAGGAGTATTATTATACTAGTTATATTCTTGTACATAGGAGTAGTATTATAGTAGTTATAGTCTTATACATAGGAGCAGAATTATAGTAGTTATATTCTTGTACATAGGAGGTAGTATTATAGTAGTTATATTCTTGTACATAGGAGCAGTATTATAGTAGTTATATTCTTGTACATAGGAGCAGTATTATACTAGTTATATTCTTGTACATAGGAGTAGTATTATAGTAGTTATATTCTTGTACATAGGAGTAGTATTATAGTAGTTATATTCTTGTACATAGGAGTAGTATTATAGTAGTTATATTCCTGTACATAGGAGGTAATATTATAGTAGTTATATTCTTGTACATAGGAGGTAGTATTATAGAATTTATATTCTTGTACATAGGAGTAGTATTATAGTAGTTATATTCTTGTACATAGGAGGTAGTATTATAGTAGTTATATTCTTGTACATCGGAGCAGTATTATAGTAGTTATATTCTTGTACATAGGAGTAGTATTATAGTAGTTATATTCTTGTACATAGGAGTAGTATTATAGTAGTTATATTCCTGTACATAGGAGGTAATATTATAGTAGTTATATTCTTGTACATAGGAGTAGTATTATAGTAGTTATATTCTTGTACATAGGAGGTAGTATTATAGTAGTTATATTCTTGTACATAGGAGCAGTATTACAGTAGTTATATTCTTGTACATAGGAGGTAATATTATAGTAGTTATATTCTTGTACATAGGAGGTAGTATTATAGTAGTTATATTCTTGTACATAGGAGCAGTATTATAGTAGTTATATTCTTGTACATAGGAGCAGTATTATAGTATTTATATTCTTGTACATAGGAGCAGTATTATAGTAGTTATATTCTTGTACATAGGAGCAGTATTATAGTAGTTATATTCTTGTACATAGGAGCAGTATTACAGTAGTTATATTCTTGTACATAGGAGGTAATATTATAGTAGTTATATTCTTGTACATAGGAGGTAGTATTATAGAATTTATATTCTTGTACATAGGAGTAGTATTATAGTAGTTATATTCTTGTACATAGGAGGTAGTATTATAGTAGTTATATTCTTGTACATAGGAGTAGTATTATAGTAGTTATATTCTTGTACATCGGAGCAGTATTATAGTAGTTATATTCTTGTACATAGGAGCAGTATTATAGTAGTTATATTCTTGTACATAGGAGTAGTATTATAGTAGTTATATTCTTGTACATAGGAGCAGTATTATAGTAGTTATATTCTTGTACATAGGAGCAGTATTATAGTAGTTATATTCTTGTACATAGGAGCAGTATTATATTAGTTATATTCTTGTACATAGGAGCAGTATTACAGTAGTTATATTCTTGTACATAGGAGGTAGTATTATAGAAGTTATATTCTTGTACATAGAAGCAGTATTATAGTAGTTATATTCTTGTACACAGGAGCAGTATTATAGTAGTTATATTCTTGTACATAGGAGGTAGTATTATAGTAGTTATATTCATGTACATAGGACCAGTATTATTGCAGTTATATTCTTGTACATAGGAGTATTATTATACTAGTTATATTCTTGTACATAGGAGTAGTATTATAGTAGTTATAGTCTTATACATAGGAGCAGAATTATAGTAGTTATATTCTTGTACATAGGAGGTAGTATTATAGTAGTTATATTCTTGTACATAGGAGCAGTATTATAGTAGTTATATTCTTGTACATAGGAGTAGTATTATAGTAGTTATATTCTTGTACATAGGAGCAGTATTATAGTAGTTATATTCTTGTACATAGGAGTAGTATTATAGTAGTTATATTCTTGTACATAGGAGTAGTATTATAGTAGTTATATGCTTGTACATAGGAGCAGTATTATAGTAGTTATATTCTTGTACATAGGAGCAGTATTATAGTAGTTATATTCTTGTACATAGGAGTAGTATTATAGTAGTTATATTCTTGTACATAGGAGTAGTATTATAGTAGTTATATTCTTGTACATAGGAGCAGTATTATAGTAATTATATTCTTGTACATAGAAGTAGTATTATAGTAGTTATATTCTTGTACATAGGAGGTAGTATTATAGTAGTTATATTCTTGTACATAGGACCAGTATTATTGCAGTTATATTCTTGTACATAGGAGTAGTATTACAGTAGTTATATTCTTGTACATAGGAGTATTATTATAGTAGTTATATTCTTGTACATAGGAGTATTATTACAGTAGTTATATTCTTGTACATAGGAGGTAATATTATAGTAATTATATTCTTGTACATAGAAGTAGTATTATAGTAGTTATATTCTTGTACATAGGAGGTAGTATTATAGTAGTTATATTCATGTACATAGGACCAGTATTATTGCAGTTATATTCTTGTACATAGGAGTATTATTATACTAGTTATATTCTTGTACATAGGAGTAGTATTATAGTAGTTATAGTCTTATACATAGGAGCAGAATTATAGTAGTTATATTCTTGTACATAGGAGGTAGTATTATAGTAGTTATATTCTTGTACATAGGAGCAGTATTATAGTAGTTATATTCTTGTACATAGGAGTAGTATTATAGTAGTTATATTCTTGTACATAGGAGCAGTATTATAGTAATTATATTCTTGTACATAGAAGTAGTATTATAGTAGTTATATTCTTGTACATAGGAGGTAGTATTATAGTAGTTATATTCTTGTACATAGGAGCAGTATTATAGTAGTTATATTCTTGTACATAGGAGTAGTATTATAGTAGTTATATTCTTGTACATAGGAGCAGTATTATAGTAATTATATTCTTGTACATAGAAGTAGTATTATAGTAGTTATATTCTTGTACATAGGAGGTAGTATTATAGTAGTTATATTCTTGTACATAGGACCAGTATTATTGCAGTTATATTCTTGTACATAGGAGTAGTATTACAGTAGTTATATTCTTGTACATAGGAGTATTATTATAGTAGTTATATTCTTGTACATAGGAGTATTATTACAGTAGTTATATTCTTGTACATAGGAGGTAATATTATAGTAATTATATTCTTGTACATAGAAGTAGTATTATAGTAGTTATATTCTTGTACATAGGAGGTAGTATTATAGTAGTTATATTCTTGTACATAGGAGGTAGTATTATAGTAGTTATATTCTTGTACATAGGAGGTAGTATTATAGTAGTTATATTCTTGTACATAGGAGTAGTATTACAGTAGTTATATTCTTGTACATAGGAGGTAATATTATAGTAGTTATATTCTTGTACATAGGAGGTAGTATTATAGTAGTTATATTCTTGTACATAGGAGCAGTATTATAGTAGTTATATTCTTGTACATAGGAGTAGTATTATAGTATTTATATTCTTGTACATAGGAGCAGTATTATAGTAGTTATATTCTTGTACATAGGAGCAGTATTATAGTAGTTATATTCTTGTACATAGGAGCAGTATTATAGTAGTTATATTCTTGTACATAGGAGCAGTATTATAGTAGTTATATTCTTGTACATAGGAGTAGTATTATAGTAGTTATATTCTTGTACATAGGAGGTAGTATTATAGTAGTTATATTCTTGTACATAGGAGCAGTATTATACTAGTTATATTCTTGTACATAGGAGCAGTATTATACTAGTTATATTCTTGTACATAGGAGTAGTATTATAGTAGTTATATTCTTGTACATAGGAGTAGTATTATAGTAGTTATATTCTTGTACATAGGAGTAGTATTATAGTAGTTATATTCCTGTACATAGGAGGTAATATTATAGTAGTTATATTCTTGTACATAGGAGGTAATATTATAGTAGTTATATTCTTGTACATAGGAGTAGTATTATAGTAGTTATATTCTTGTACATAGGAGGTAGTATTATAGTAGTTATATTCTTGTACATCGGAGCAGTATTATAGTAGTTATATTCTTGTACATAGGAGTAGTATTATAGTAGTTATATTCTTGTACATAGGAGTAGTATTATAGTAGTTATATTCTTGTACATTTGAGCAGTATTATAGTAGTTATATTCTTGTACATAGGAGTATTATTATAGTAGTTATATTCTTGTACATAGGAGTATTATTACAGTAGTTATATTCTTGTACATAGGAGGTAATATTATAGTAATTATATTCTTGTACATAGAAGTAGTATTATAGTAGTTATATTCTTGTACATAGGAGGTAGTATTATAGTAGTTATATTCTTGTACATAGGACCAGTATTATAGTAGTTATATTCTTGTACATAGGAGTAGTATTACAGTAGTTATATTCTTGTACATAGGAGGTAATATTATAGTAGTTATATTCTTGTACATAGGAGGTAGTATTATAGTAGTTATATTCTTGTACATAGGAGCAGTATTATAGTAGTTATATTCTTGTACATAGGAGCAGTATTATAGTAGTTATATTCTTGTACATAGGAGCAGTATTATAGTAGTTATATTCTTGTACATAGGAGCAGTATTATAGTAGTTATATTCTTGTACATAGGAGTAGTATTATAGTAGTTATATTCTTGTACATAGGAGGTAGTATTATAGTAGTTATATTCTTGTACATAGGAGCAGTATTATACTAGTTATATTCTTGTACATAGGAGCAGTATTATACTAGTTATATTCTTGTACATAGGAGTAGTATTATAGTAGTTATATTCTTGTACATAGGAGTAGTATTATAGTAGTTATATTCTTGTACATAGGAGTAGTATTATAGTAGTTATATTCCTGTACATAGGAGGTAATATTATAGTAGTTATATTCTTGTACATAGGAGGTAGTATTATAGAATTTATATTCTTGTACATAGGAGTAGTATTATAGTAGTTATATTCTTGTACATAGGAGGTAGTATTATAGTAGTTATATTCTTGTACATCGGAGCAGTATTATAGTAGTTATATTCTTGTACATAGGAGTAGTATTATAGTAGTTATATTCTTGTACATAGGAGTAGTATTATAGTAGTTATATTCCTGTACATAGGAGGTAATATTATAGTAGTTATATTCTTGTACATAGGAGTAGTATTATAGTAGTTATATTCTTGTACATAGGAGGTAGTATTATAGTAGTTATATTCTTGTACATAGGAGCAGTATTACAGTAGTTATATTCTTGTACATAGGAGGTAATATTATAGTAGTTATATTCTTGTACATAGGAGGTAGTATTATAGTAGTTATATTCTTGTACATAGGAGCAGTATTATAGTAGTTATATTCTTGTACATAGGAGCAGTATTATAGTATTTATATTCTTGTACATAGGAGCAGTATTATAGTAGTTATATTCTTGTACATAGGAGCAGTATTATAGTAGTTATATTCTTGTACATAGGAGCAGTATTACAGTAGTTATATTCTTGTACATAGGAGGTAATATTATAGTAGT
This sequence comes from Leptodactylus fuscus, assembly GCF_031893055.1. Classification (NCBI taxonomy): domain Eukaryota; kingdom Metazoa; phylum Chordata; class Amphibia; order Anura; family Leptodactylidae; genus Leptodactylus; species Leptodactylus fuscus. The sequence continues at coordinate 219,388,423 of NC_134268.1, read as the reverse complement.
TATATTCTTGTACATAGGAGGTAGTATTATAGAATTTATATTCTTGTACATAGGAGTAGTATTATAGTAGTTATATTCTTGTACATAGGAGGTAGTATTATAGTAGTTATATTCTTGTACATAGGAGTAGTATTATAGTAGTTATATTCTTGTACATCGGAGCAGTATTATAGTAGTTATATTCTTGTACATAGGAGCAGTATTATAGTAGTTATATTCTTGTACATAGGAGTAGTATTATAGTAGTTATATTCTTGTACATAGGAGCAGTATTATAGTAGTTATATTCTTGTACATAGGAGCAGTATTATAGTAGTTATATTCTTGTACATAGGAGCAGTATTATATTAGTTATATTCTTGTACATAGGAGCAGTATTACAGTAGTTATATTCTTGTACATAGGAGGTAGTATTATAGAAGTTATATTCTTGTACATAGAAGCAGTATTATAGTAGTTATATTCTTGTACACAGGAGCAGTATTATAGTAGTTATATTCTTGTACATAGGAGGTAGTATTATAGTAGTTATATTCATGTACATAGGACCAGTATTATTGCAGTTATATTCTTGTACATAGGAGTATTATTATACTAGTTATATTCTTGTACATAGGAGTAGTATTATAGTAGTTATAGTCTTATACATAGGAGCAGAATTATAGTAGTTATATTCTTGTACATAGGAGGTAGTATTATAGTAGTTATATTCTTGTACATAGGAGCAGTATTATAGTAGTTATATTCTTGTACATAGGAGTAGTATTATAGTAGTTATATTCTTGTACATAGGAGCAGTATTATAGTAATTATATTCTTGTACATAGAAGTAGTATTATAGTAGTTATATTCTTGTACATAGGAGGTAGTATTATAGTAGTTATATTCTTGTACATAGGACCAGTATTATTGCAGTTATATTCTTGTACATAGGAGTAGTATTACAGTAGTTATATTCTTGTACATAGGAGTATTATTATAGTAGTTATATTCTTGTACATAGGAGTATTATTACAGTAGTTATATTCTTGTACATAGGAGGTAATATTATAGTAATTATATTCTTGTACATAGAAGTAGTATTATAGTAGTTATATTCTTGTACATAGGAGGTAGTATTATAGTAGTTATATTCTTGTACATAGGAGGTAGTATTATAGTAGTTATATTCTTGTACATAGGAGGTAGTATTATAGTAGTTATATTCTTGTACATAGGAGCAGTATTATAGTAGTTATATTCTTGTACATACGAGTAGTATTATAGTAGTTATATTCTTGTACATAGGAGCAGTATTATAGTAGTTATATTCTTGTACATAGGAGCAGTATTATAGTAGTTATATTCTTGTACATAGGAGCAGTATTATAGTAGTTATATTCTTGTACATAGGAGCAGTATTATAGTAGTTATATTCTTGTACATAGGAGCAGTATTATAGTAGTTATATTCTTGTACATAGGAGGTAGTATTATAGTAGTTATATTCTTGTACATAGGAGCAGTATTATAGTAGTTATATTCTTGTACATAGGAGCAGTATTATAGTAGGTATATTCTTGTACATAGGAGCAGTATTATAGTAGTTATATTCTTGTACATAGGAGCAGTATTATAGTAGTTATATTCTTGTACATAGGAGCAGTATTATAGTAGTTATATTCTTGTACATAGGAGTAGTATTATAGTAGTTATATTCTTGTACATAGGAGGTAGTATTATAGTAGTTATATTCTTGTACATTTGAGCAGTATTATAGTAGTTATATTCTTGTACATAGGAGTATTATTATAGTAGTTATATTCTTGTACATAGGAGTATTATTACAGTAGTTATATTCTTGTACATAGGAGGTAATATTATAGTAATTATATTCTTGTACATAGAAGTAGTATTATAGTAGTTATATTCTTGTACATAGGAGGTAGTATTATAGTAGTTATATTCTTGTACATAGGACCAGTATTATAGTAGTTATATTCTTGTACATAGGAGTAGTATTACAGTAGTTATATTCTTGTACATAGGAGGTAATATTATAGTAGTTATATTCTTGTACATAGGAGGTAGTATTATAGTAGTTATATTCTTGTACATAGGAGCAGTATTATAGTAGTTATATTCTTGTACATAGGAGTAGTATTATAGTATTTATATTCTTGTACATAGGAGCAGTATTATAGTAGTTATATTCTTGTACATAGGAGCAGTATTATAGTAGTTATATTCTTGTACATAGGAGCAGTATTATAGTAGTTATATTCTTGTACATAGGAGCAGTATTATAGTAGTTATATTCTTGTACATAGGAGTAGTATTATAGTAGTTATATTCTTGTACATAGGAGGTAGTATTATAGTAGTTATATTCTTGTACATAGGAGCAGTATTATACTAGTTATATTCTTGTACATAGGAGCAGTATTATACTAGTTATATTCTTGTACATAGGAGTAGTATTATAGTAGTTATATTCTTGTACATAGGAGTAGTATTATAGTAGTTATATTCTTGTACATAGGAGTAGTATTATAGTAGTTATATTCCTGTACATAGGAGGTAATATTATAATAGTTATATTCTTGTACATAGGAGGTAATATTATAGTAGTTATATTCTTGTACATAGGAGTAGTATTATAGTAGTTATATTCTTGTACATAGGAGGTAGTATTATAGTAGTTATATTCTTGTACATCGGAGCAGTATTATAGTAGTTATATTCTTGTACATAGGAGTAGTATTATAGTAGTTATATTCTTGTACATAGGAGTAGTATTATAGTAGTTATATTCCTGTACATAGGAGGTAATATTATAGTAGTTATATTCTTGTACATAGGAGTAGTATTATAGTAGTTATATTCTTGTACATAGGAGGTAGTATTATAGTAGTTATATTCTTGTACATAGGAGCAGTATTACAGTAGTTATATTCTTGTACATAGGAGGTAATATTATAGTAGTTATATTCTTGTACATAGGAGGTAGTATTATAGTAGTTATATTCTTGTACATAGGAGCAGTATTATAGTAGTTATATTCTTGTACATAGGAGTAGTATTATAGTATTTATATTCTTGTACATAGGAGCAGTATTATAGTAGTTATATTCTTGTACATAGGAGCAGTATTATAGTAGTTATATTCTTGTACATAGGAGCAGTATTACAGTAGTTATATTCTTGTACATAGGAGGTAATATTATAGTAGTTATATTCTTGTACATAGGAGGTAGTATTATAGAATTTATATTCTTGTACATAGGAGTAGTATTATAGTAGTTATATTCTTGTACATAGGAGGTAGTATTATAGTAGTTATATTCTTGTACATAGGAGTAGTATTATAGTAGTTATATTCTTGTACATCGGAGCAGTATTATAGTAGTTATATTCTTGTACATAGGAGCAGTATTATAGTAGTTATATTCTTGTACATAGGAGTAGTATTATAGTAGTTATATTCTTGTACATAGGAGCAGTATTATAGTAGTTATATTCTTGTACATAGGAGCAGTATTATAGTAGTTATATTCTTGTACATAGGAGCAGTATTATATTAGTTATATTCTTGTACATAGGAGCAGTATTACAGTAGTTATATTCTTGTACATAGGAGGTAATATTATAGTAGTTATATTCTTGTACATAGGAGGTAGTATTATAGAATTTATATTCTTGTACATAGGAGTAGTATTATAGTATTTATATTCTTGTACATAGGAGCAGTATTATAGTAGTTATATTCTTGTACATAGGAGCAGTATTATAGTAGTTATATTCTTGTACATAGGAGCTGTATTATAGTAGTTATATTCTTGTACACAGGAGCAGTATTATAGTAGTTATATTCTTGTACATAGGAGGTAGTATTATAGTAGTTATATTCTTGTACATAGGAGCAGTATTATAGTAATTATATTCTTGTACATAGAAGTAGTATTATAGTAGTTATATTCTTGTACATAGGAGGTAGTATTATAGTAGTTATATTCTTGTACATAGGAGCAGTATTATAGTAGTTATATTCTTGTACACAGGAGCAGTATTATAGTAGTTATATTCTTGTACATAGGAGGTAGTATTATAGTAGTTATATTCTTGTACATAGGAGTAGTATTATGGTAGTTATATTCTTGTACATAGGAGTAGTATTATAGTAGTTATATTCTTGTACATAGGAGGTAGTATTATAGTAGTTATATTCTTGTACATAGGAGTAGTATTATAGTAGTTATATTCTTGTACATAGGAGTAGTATTATAGTAGTTATATTTTTGTACATAGGAGCAGTATTATAGTAGTTATATTCTTGTACATAGGAGGTAGTATTATAGTAGTTATATTCTTGTACATAGGAGTAGTATTATAGTAGTTATATTCTTGTACATAGGAGTAGTATTATAGTAGTTATATTTTTGTACATAGGAGTAGTATTATAGTAGTTATATTCTTGTACATATGAGGTAGTATTATAGTAGTTATATTGTTGTACATAGGAGTAGTATTATAGTAGTTATATTCTTGTACATAGGAGTAGTATTATAGTAGTTATATTCTTGTACATAGGAGGTAGTATTATAGTAGTTATATTCTTGTACATAGGAGTAGTATTATAGTAGTTATATTCTTGTACATAGGAGTAGTATTATAGTAGTTATATTCTTGTACATAGGAGGTAGTATTATAGTAGTTATATTCTTGTACATAGGAGCAGTATTATAGTAGTTATATTCTTGTACATAGGAGTAGTATTATAGTAGTTATAATCTTGTACATAGGAGTAGTATTATAGTAGTTATATTTTTGTACATAGGGGCAGTATTATATATATTAGCCCTATGTGCAATAATCTATCAACAAAAGTAGATATACCACTTATCAGAGATAGATATACGTTATGCAGTTGTCTCCTCTCCTTACTTTCCTTTGATAGTTTAATAAGAGACTCTTATGAATTTATATTTATGGTGGATTGGTTAGAGGGAGTTTCTGTTTGATATTGATGTGCTGTAATAATTATATATTACATGCTGATATAATGTTAGGCTTCTTCCTTCTGTACATGTTGTATATAGGGTTGCTGCACAGACAAGTCCAGGTTGGCCAGGTATTTGCTACCAAAGCTGTAATTTGTGATTCTGAACTTAGCAGATGTCCATGGAGGTGGAAATAATGATATAAACCATCCTGGCATAACCTGGGAATCTCCTGTATATAATTATATATGTACAGCTGGTATTATCTTCCTGTATATAGTGATATGGACGGTGCTGGTATATATTGGGTATGCCTGTGTTTTTTGAGTCTTCTTGTATTCTTATGTTGCAGCAATGAAGGGGTTAAGCTTGATGTAATATGACTGATTGCAGTAATGCTGCCATAAAGCGCTTCCACGTCCCGCTGAGAATACTTGGAGTATTACAGACCTATAATTAGACTCTTCTCTCAACAGCTACATTAAGACACATTAGGTTAGGTTTCATTATAGTGCCCCGTCCATGTATTAGTGTAACGCTCACCCTGTGGACTCCATCATGGTGGAGATGAATAATGGGTCCATCAAGGATGCGAAGCAGAGAATTCAGGGTTAGGCAAGGGTTAACCATTTCTTCTATGTGAATGTGCCAATGCACCTCCAATAGCTGTCTAACCATCAGCTATCGACCTCTCCATACATATGCACACTTAGTATGGCTGAGCATGCATGTGTTCTGAATGAGGAGAGTAATGTGCCATTGCTATACACCTTATCTCTCTTAAGAACAAAGACTAGGACATGATTATATCCAACTGCCCCATCTACTGTAGGGAGGACTATCTCAAGGTGCATTCTGAGACCCCCATCTGTATCTGACTCTCTGACCCGACTGGTCCCGAGCGGGACGTAACTCAGACATAACAGAGCTGAATCATAGAATCCTGACTACTAGCAGTCACCACTAGGGGGAGCTCAGGAGTAAAGATCTGCAAATCGGGCTCATTAGGACTTTTGTACAAATTTCAGGCTTGGGCAAAAACTGAAATTTTGGGGTTTCACCATCCACAAATTGTTATTATACTTTGGGGTCTCTTCAGTGGAGCCCCAGGGGAGATGCTGACAAAATACATATAAAACACTGCTAGTCACCTGTCCCCACTTCTGGCGTCTGATTTTTACCCACAGTCTTTGGAGGTGTCCTCCCGCGTCTTCTCCAATGTCACGCACGCCTAGGGTCACTGTGGATTGGGTCAAAGTATAACATTGTGCCCCATGGGACTGCTAAGGCCCAATGTCAGACCTCAGTGGTGACCCTGGGACATCCGAAAAGATGATGGAAGAACCTGGAATTGGTGCTTTTATTTTGTCCGCACCTCCCCTGGTTCTCTGATTACTATACCCCGGGGGTTTGCAGAGCATTTATGGTTCAGTGTAAACCAAAACTTGTGGGTGAACTTTGCAAGGTTCTGCCATCTTTCTCCTAACATATGCAGTCAGCTTCTGAGCTCCCCCTAGTGGTGGCAGCAGAAAGACATTTATCTCTGTCCATGCAGGGGATTTGGCACTGTGTATCAGTGAAGATATATTATGAGTGCAGGATGACAGCCACTGTCTCCTGGATTGTTGCGTTCTCTCGCACTCCTCATTTCCTCCTCGGATTGTTTCCATCTCCCCGTTGTTTGTGCATTTCGTGCAGGTGACTCCAGACGTACATCTCCCGTATAATCTATAATTTACTCTTCAGATCTGACACGGCCCTGAGCGCAAATATTCAGTATGTGGTGGGGGGAGGCGCCGAGCTGCGTGGATACAAGCAATTTCCTGCACGACTCCATCAGAATAATAACCTTTTGTCTTGTGTAATCTTTCCTTCTGATCCGGGGGATACATTATAACCATTAGCGCATATTCTTTGTCATAATAATTACACCGTTGTGCGCCTGCCGAGCGTCGCCGCTCTGGATGTGACTCACGGTTCAGCGGCGTGACAATATGGCAGGACTTTACTAATATGTCGTATTAATGTACATTGTGGTCTGGGGGTCAGTGTGTACGGGGGGGGGGGGGGGGGGGGGGGGTCTCCCTGCATATCACACTTATACAGACCAGCAATAACATGGTTGCTACCTACACCCACCACTAGAGGGAGCTCAGGAGCAGTTTGTTATGTATTGAACTCCATAATAGCACACTATGCTCAGTGAGCTCCCTCTAGTGGTGGCTGCAGGCAGGCAGAATTCTATACCTCTGCTGGGAATTTGGAGCCCTGTATCAGATAAACTGCTGTAAAGTGAAGTAGAGAATCCCTTAAAGTAACAATATAAGTATGGAGGGGCGGACGAGGGGCAGAAGTCCAGTAATGTAACTTCCAGAATGGACTTTGCCTCTCAATAAGTAATTGCCGGAGTGGAAAGTAATAAAGTGCGGCGAGTTCTCCTCCTCCTCCTCTTCCGTCTCCAGTGACCTCTCGGTGCTCCTCAGAACATGCTAAAATATTTACACAGTGGAACATCTGTTAATGGTAAACTGCGCACAGCATAGAAATCAGGTTCTGTTACTGTAGCGTCTGCAGCCGCCCCGTGTGATACATAGTACAAAGACGCCTCATGTATAATTCATACAAGGAGAATAACCGGGGTCGGGCTGGATTGGTCAATCCCATTACAAAGTCTTTGGCTCAGGGCTCCTGCTTTATGCAGGCCACGAAACGGCCCTAATGCAAAATCTGCAACCTCTTAACCCCCCTACCGTGGTCATGTATAATATTGGTGGTTGATATAAGGGCCGTCAAATTTTATTCCTTAGTAGGAACTTGTTACAGCTGCTGTCGCCACTGACCCTACAGCAAGGCCCCTGTGGGCTCCAGTGACCACCGTAGGTCTGCCAGGCCCTCTAAGCTTTAGCATCTGCTCAGGTTTGCTTGCTGCCGACATCATACAAGGTGCAGCAGGCTCAAGGACCTCAAATTTTCTGCTGATATTCTTCAGGCCATGCAGTGATGGAGCAGAGCGGTGGTCATCAAGGAATGAAGCTGAAGTTGGTTGTGCAGCCATGGCATAGATCATTGGTTGTGCAGCCATGGCTCAGTGCGTTGGTCATGCAGCCATCTCGTAGAGCGTTGGTCGTGCAGCTATCTCGTAGAGCGTTGGTCGTGCAGCTATCTCGTAGAGCGTTGGTCGTGCAGCCATGGTGTAGAATGTTGGTTATACAGCCATGGCATAGAGCGTTGGTTGTGCAGCAATGGCATAGAGCACTGCTAGTGAAGCCATGGCATAGAGCGTTGGTCGTGCAGCCATGGTGTAGAGTACAAAATATATTCCAGTCCGCACTCCTGGAATATATTTTGTGTTATACGTGTTGTCGATTGCCCCAGGAGTCCGGGATTTTTCTGGCCGTGCACCCTGAAGATTGGACCATCATACGGAAATCTTGTGAGCCACTACTTTATTTCTATTTTTTACTCTATGATGGTGTAGAGTGTTGGTCATGCAGCCATGGTGTAGAGTGTTGGTCATGCAGCCATGGTGTAGAGCATTGGTCGTGCAGCCATGGTGTAGAGTGTTAGTTGTGCAGCCATGGCATAGAGCATTGCTAGTGAAGCCATGGCATAAAGCGTTGGTCATGCAGCCATGGTATAGCGCGTTGGTCATGCAGCCATGGTATAGAGCGTTGGTCGTGCAGCCATGGTATAGAGCGTTGGTCGTGCAGCCATGGTATAGAGCGTTGGTCGTGCAGCCATGGTATAGAGCGTTGGTCGTGCAGCCATGGTATAGAGCGTTGGTCGTGCAGCCATGGTATAGAGTGTTGGTCGTGCAGCCATGGTATAGAGCGTTGGTCGTGCAGCCATGGTATAGAGCGTTGGTCGTGCAGCCATGGTATAGAGCGTTGGTCGTGCAGCCATGGTATAGAGCGTTGGTCGTGCAGCCATGGTATAGAGCGTTGGTCGTGCAGCCATGGTGTAGAGCATTGGTTGTGCAGCCATAAAACAGAGCTAGACTATCTATGTTAACCACTACTGGCAGATCACGTCACTACTGAGTGTTGAGTCATAGGGAAATCTTTGTTTAGTTAGAAAAAGATTGTGAAGGACAGGGCGCGGCGCTGGATTTGGGACATCTCACTAATACATACATTATAGTTAGTTCAGGTCCTGCAGGGGCGGAGCAAAGAACTCCAGAAATCATGCTCCGCCCCTTGCTAGCGGTGGGGGAGGCTTTGTGTGAACGGTGACATAATCAGTCACAGAGGAAACATTGTAACAATCTGCTCTTCTAGAACTTGGATACAAGAGTAAGAAACAGAAGTCAGATATGTAAAGCAGAGAGCGCGGCATCTGTCACCGCCATGTGAGCGCCGGGGAGTCAGCGAGTATTCTACTGAGATATTAGAATCATCAGAACCTGGGATATTATATCATGGCGGCCGTAGGGATGTATCTGTACACGGGGCTGAGCTCACATGATATCATCCAGGGTCAAAGCCAAATAGCGCTGCAGTCACAAATCCCCCAGAATGCCCTGCTGACTCCGTGTCTGTACAGAACTTATTGTGCAAAGCGTCTAAAGCAGAAGAAGAGGCAAACCCTGCACATAGCGAGCGCAGCTATTACAGGCATCCTAGAGTGGGACCCAGCTTTCTTAGACCACTGAATGGCAAGTCTGGCTAATTAATTTGCGTAAAATTGCAAGCTTTGTGAGTTCTTAGAAAGCTGCGTGACAAATAACATTGTCGCCTTTCCAGTTTGCACGTCAGGTCTATTGTGACCCTTCTCAGTGATGCAGCGGCAGCCATATTGGTTGCAGAACGGCAAATCTTACCCAACTCTATATTGCGCTATACAATGGCCTTCACCCAGCTTTCCCGGAAAAACCAATAACCAATGCCTATCGACCAGGGCTTTATGATTTCAGGTAGAAGTGCCCTTTAAATAAATTCCACCCGGCATAGTTTAAATAGGTAACTTATGAAGAACCCTCCGCGCCCGCGTCAGAATTGATGGCGACCATGGCCGGCGTTATCTGCACGATAAGCCTGGAATGTGTTTTAGTGCAATTTTTGGAGATGAAAGCTGCGTCCCCGGTAAAGATTGTGCCGCCGCCGCCGCCGCGTGAATGTTGAGTGCTCTCCATCTTATTGTTGTGAATGTGCTCCGCTATTGTCTGACAGAGAAATAAATGGCTGCACATCAGAAAGACGCCGGCGTGAGCGGCACCATCCCAGCTCCGCACAATGTTTGCCTTGGCAACACAAAGAAACTCCTACGGCTCCTTCTGCATTCTTTTCTTATCGGAGCCACGATATGTGACGTGTGACAAACTCGGCTCTGCTACATCTGTCATATAAGGAATGTATATAGGCAAATATTAGGGAATTAAGACATGACTGCAAGAATCCAGGGAAGAGGAGCCAAACCGTTCTCTACCCATGGCAATTACGTACTGGAAATTTGATGTAGCAGCGATGAACAAGTCAGCTTTTATATGCATGAGAACAATTTAGGGTTCCTGGGGCCCATCAGATATCAGGGGCCCAAACTCCAACAACTCCTTGGACCATAGTGCTCATCCAATCTTGGTGTCTCCACTGCACCATTACTGAGTCAGAGCTGGGCCCAGCGGAGGAATCTCTGATATATTGTGTCTAATGACAAAACTCAACCCTGCTACAATGCAGAGGCGTAACTACCGGGGTAGCGGCTGCCACAGGGCGCAGGACATTAGGGGCCCGGCGACAGCCGCTACCACTGCGTTTTTTTTTGTTTTTTTTAATAGGCCGTTACCAGCTGGAGTAACTCCAGCCTGTAACGGGTCCTACTTACTTACCGATCCTGACAGGGGTCGGGATCGGAAAGTAACGCCGCGGGCCCCACAAGCACTATCATACTCGGGGGTCTTTTCGGACCCCCCGAGTATAACAATCGGAGGCTCGGGAGAGGTGACGGAACATAAAAAACATTGTTACTTACCTCTCCATGATCCGGGCATGCTTCGGGCCTACTTGCGTGACGTCACATGACCCGGGACCTGCGTCCATATGCGTCGCGATGCAGGCCCCCCGGTCACATGACATCCCGGAAGATGGCTGACGGCGGCGGAGAAAGGGAAGAAGAGGGGAACGGAATGGCCCAAACACAAATGTAAACTGGGCATTAAAAAATATACTGTGTCTTATCACAAACTCAGCCCTGCTAAACCTTTGGCATACAGATTGCTTTGCATTCTCGCCGCCTCCTTACGGCTCGCCATTGTCCTTTTTGCAAAGCTGAATGTGTAATTTTGCTTGTTCTTTTGTGCACCAATCTCTTTACAAACTCGTTTTCTGCCCTTCACGCTGTGGTCATTTGGATGTAGCAGGGCTGAATAGGTCATATAGTTTGTTTCCTTCGTGCAGAATAACTCAGGTTAACCTTGTGAATCACAAATTCAGCTCTGCTAGGTCTCCTATGTATATTCATATGTAAATGTCAAGGACAACACATGCAAGGAGTTTGTATGTTCTGCGTGTGTTTGCGTGGGCTTTCTCCGAGACTCCTAAGACGTTCTTATAGGTAACGTAGATTGTCAGCTGTAGCGGGGACAGTGAGCGATGACAGCGCACCCCGTACTGGGGAATATGATGGCGCTATATAGGAAAGGGAAATAAATCACTGTCAAGTACATGATAGTAAGGGTTGATGTAGTTGGGATGACTTTGTCATATGATGGTTTGCTTTCTGCCACAATGATAATCATGGAGAACATACATGACGGTGACTTTCGACTTCGTTGGTTCGAAGACCTCGACCAACTAACCCCCCCCACCGCATTTCTGCACACACTGTAATGTGGCCCCAGTACACAGTATTATCCCCCATAGTGGCCCCTGCACACAGTATTATCCCCCATAGTGGCCCCTGCACACAGTATTATCCCCCATAGTGGCCCCTGCACACAGTATTATGTCCCATAGTGGCCCCTGCACACAGTATTATGTCCCATAGTGACCCCTGCACACAGTATTATCCCCCATAGTGACCCCTGCACACAGTATTATGTCCCATAGTGACCCCTGCACACAGTATTATGTCCCATAGTGACCCCTGCACACAGTATTATGTCCCATAGTGGCCCCTGCACACAGTATTATGTCCCATAGTGACCCCTGCACACAGTATTATGTCCCATAGTGGCCCCTGCACACAGTATTATGTCCCATAGTGACCCCTGCACACAGTATTATGCCCCATAGTGGCCCCTGCACACAGTATTATGTCCCATAGTGGCCCCTGCACACAGTATTATGTCCCATAGTGGCCCCTGCACACAGTATTATGTCCCATAGTGACCCCTGCACACAGTATTATGCCCCATAGTGGCCCCTGCACACAGTATTATCCCCCATAGTGGCCCCTGCACACAGTATTATGTCCCATAGTGGCCCCTGCACACAGTATTATGTCCCATAGTGGCCCCTGCACACAGTATTATCCCCCATAGTGGCCCCTGCACACAGTATTATGTCCCATAGTGGCCCCTGCACACAGTATTATGTCCCATAGTGGCCCCTGCACACAGTATTATCCCCCATAGTGGCCCCTGAACACAGTATTATCCCCCATAGTGGCCCCTGCACACAGTATTATGTCCCATAGTGGCCCCTGCACACAGTATTATGTCCCATAGTGGCCCCTGCACACAGTATTATGTCCCATAGTGGCCCCTGCACACAGTATTATGTCCCATAGTGGCCCCTGCACACAGTATTATGTCCCATAGTGGCCCCTGCACACAGTATTATGTCCCATAGTGGCCCCTGCACACAGTATTATCCCCCATAGTGGCCCCTGCACACAGTATTATCCCCCATAGTGGCCCCTGCACACAGTATTATCCCCCATAGTGGCCCCTGAACACAGTATTATCCCCCATAGTGGCCCCTGCACACAGTATTATGTCCCATAGTGGCCCCTGCACACAGTATTATGTCCCATAGTGGCCCCTGCACACAGTATTATGTCCCATAGTTGCCTCTGCACACAGTATTATCCCCCATAGTGGCCCCTACACACAGTATTATGTCCCATAGTGGCCCCTGCACACAGTATTATGTCCCATAGTGGCCCCTGCACACAGTATTATGCCCCACAGTGGCCCCTGCACACAGTATTATGCCCCTTAGTGGCCCTTGCACACAGTATTATGTCCCATAGTGGCCCCTGCACACAGTATTATGTCCCATAGTGGCCCCTGCACACAGTATTATGTCCCATAGTGGCCCCTACACACAGTATTATGCCCCATAGTGGCCCCTGCACACAGTATTATGTCCCATAGTGGCCCCTGCACACAGTATTATCCCCCATAGTGGCCCCTGCACACAGTATTATGTCCCATAGTGGCCCCTGCACACAGTATTATCCCCCATAGTGGCCCCTGAACACAGTATTATCCCCCATAGTGGCCCCTGCACACAGTATTATGTCCCATAGTGGCCCCTGCACACAGTATTATCCCCCATAGTGTCCCCTGCACACAGTATTATGCCCCATAGTGGCCCCTGCACACAGTATTATGCCCCATAGTGGCCCCTGCACACAGTATTATGTCCCATAGTGGCCCCTACACACAGTATTATCCCCCATAGTGGCCCCTGCACACAGTATTATGTCCCATAGTGGCCCCTACACACAGTATTATGCCCCATAGTGGCCCCTACACACATTATTATCCCCCATAGTGGCCCCTGCACACAGTATTATGCCCCATAGTGGCCCCTGCACACAGTATTATGTCCCATAGTGGCCCCTGCACACAGTATTATCCCCCATAGTGGCCCCTGCACACAGTATTATGCCCCATAGTGGCCCCTGCACACAGTATTATGCCCCATAGTGGCCCCTGCACACAGTATTATCCCCCATAGTGGCCCCTGCACACAGTATTGTGGCCCCTGCACACAGTATTATGCCCCATAGTGGCTCCTGCACACAGTATTATCCCCCATAGTGGCCCCAGTACACAGTATTATGTCCCATAGTGGCCCCTGCACACAGTATTATGTCCCCATAGTGGCCCCTGCACACAGTATTATGCCCCATAGTGGCCCCTGCACACAGTATTATGTCCCATAGTGGCCCCTGCACACAGTATTATGTCCCATAGTGGCCCCTGCACACAGTATTATACCCCATAGTGGCCCCTGCACACAGTATTATACCCCATAGTGGCCCCTGCACACAGTATTATGTCCCATAGTGGCCCCTACACACAGTATTATGCCCCATAGTGGCCCCTGCACACAGTATTATGTCCCATAGTGACCTCTGCACACAGTATTATGTACCATAGTGGCCCCTGCACACAGTATTATGTCCCATAGTGGCCCCTGCACACAGTATTATGTTTCTTTTAGGGCTATGTGAAATGTTACATAACTGCCGCTATAAATGGGCGATATCGTGCTATATGGGGAGAAGTCTTTATCTCAAGGTAGATTCTCCTTAAAGGGGAACACCCCCTAAATATCTTATCCGACCCTTCATATAGACATAGCATGGACAGTGTGGGGCGCTATGAGCTGGAGCGCCCACTAAATTGGAGTTATGTGAGTACTGTGAAGGAAACTACAATACCACCTATGAACAGGAGTGGCGCTGTTTTGGAAAAATTCCCAATGAACTTCCAATACACACACGTAATGAATGTTCTGTTTGTAATACTTATGTGACACCATGACTCTAGGACCCCCGACTACCTCTGCACCCCCTACTGTATAAGGGTACAAGAGGGGAACAAGTTTCAGTCCCTTCTATGGTGGCCTGAGCTGAATTTTGTGTACGGGGGTCCTCTGCGGAGTGATGCTGTGTTACACTGGGCAGGTAGATGGACTACAATTGCCTGCAGTAAGTCTCTGCTGTATCTGGGATATGACATCTCACTGTCAGAACTAAATATTTCTCTCCTGCAAGTGACAGATCTGATAGAAGTTTCTAAGCTGAAGACGACAGGTGGTTGGAGATGCCGGAACGTGAAGAGTCAGTGAGAGGCTACGAGAGAACATCAGCCCCAAGCCACCAGATCTGGAGGGACAGAGAGCGGATGTCTCCTGCAACTCTGATGACAGGCGGCAGGAGCAGAGAAAACCACTTCTGATTCTTATGTGTCACGTTCCAGGGAGGAGAAGAGAAGACAATAAGAAGAGGAAGAGAGGTCAAGAGTCCGGAGAAGAAAAATCAGGAGCAGAGAGGATAAGAGGTCGGAAGAATACAGATGAAGAACAGAGGCGATGGGAAATCAGGAGCCAAGAGAAGATGAGAGGTCAAGAGCCAAGAGAAGAGAAGAGAAGGTGAGATATCAGGAGCTGGAGAACAGAGGTCAGGTGAAGAGAAGATGAGAGGTAAGGAGCAGAGAGAAGAGCAGAGAAGGTGAGATATCAGAAGCTGGAGAACAGAGATCAGGAGAAGAGAAGATGAGAGGTCAAGAGCCGAGAGAAGAGCAGAGGTGAGATATCAGAAGCTGGAGAACAGAGATCAGGTGAAGAGAGGATGAGAGGTCAGGAGAAGAGACATGAGGAGCTGGAAGAAGAGAGGTCAAGAGTCGGGAGAAGAGAAATCGGGAGCAGAGAGGATAAGAGGTCAAGAGCTGAGAGAAGACAATGAAGAGCAGAGAAGGTGAGATCAGAAGCTGGAGAACAGAGAGGATGAGAGATCAGGAGCAGAGAAGACGAGAGACCAAGAGCCAGTAGAAGAGAGTCCAGGAGGAGAGAGGCCCAGAATCCTTACAGATACAGAGCGGATGGACTGAAGATTGGACTGCACTGCCATTGACCTGAGCAGACTGGTGAAAAGTGAATAGAAAGAAAGGAGAATAGCTAAAAGACAGAGAGAAGAAAAATGAAGGGAAAGGGAGGGAGAAGAATAGGAGGAGGTAAATGAATCAAAAGAGAGGGAAAAAGGAGGGAAAGGAAGGAGAGAGAGGGGAAAAGGAGGGAAAGAAGAAGCAGAGAGAAGAGGAGAAAAGAAGGAGAGAGAGAAAGGGAAAGTAATGAGAGGAAAACAGTGACCATAAGAAGAAGAGAAGATAAAAGACCACAAGAAAAAGGGGGAAAGAGGAGAGGATAAGAGAATGATCAGGAAGGAAAGAAAGACAGAAAAAGGGAAGGCAGGAAAGAAGGTAAAGTACAGAGAAGGAGAAGAAACAGAGGAGATAAAGGGGGGAGTAAGAAAAGGGAAAGTAACAAGAGGGAAAACTGGAAAAGAGAAAGGAAACAACAAGAGAAGATAAGGACAGGGGAGAATGAAAGAGAAAGGAAGAAAAGAGAGAGTAAGAGGAGAATAGAAAGGAAGGAAAGAGAGAAAGTGGGAGGGAAAGTGAGAATGAAGGGGAGTGAGAATGAGGAAAGGGAGGTAAAGAAGAGAACATAAAACTGGCAAAAAGAAAGGAATGAGAAGGAAACAGTAAAAGAGAAAGTAAGGGAAAGAAAAAGAAGAGTCAGAAACATGAGAATGGAAGGGAGATGCAGAAGAGAAAGAGAGGAAAGAGGAGGAAAGAAACCAGAGAGATAGAAGAAAGAAGAGAGAGATAAAGGGAATGGAGATAAAAAGGGAAAGTGATGAGAGGAAAACAGTGAAAGAGAAAATAAGAGAAGAAGAAATACAAAGAAGAGAAGGGAAAGAAAAGAGAGAAAATACATCCATACATACAGATGAATGAGAGAGAGAGGAGTAAAGGAATGAGAAGAGAATTACATTGATAGGAATGATGGAGAAGAAAGAAAGAAAGGAAAAGGAAATGAAAAAGAGAGGAGGATACAGAGAATGAAGGAGGAACGACCAGAGAAGAGAACGAGAAGGAAACAGCACAGAAGGAAAGAAAAATAAGTTAAAGGCCTTGTCCCGTATTTTAGCTGACCCATCAGGAGGCGGGGGTGGGGTGTGTGTCTAAAAGTAAAAAATAAGCACACTCACCTACCCCCAGCCATCCCTTGTCCTCCACTAGTGTCTGTTCAGTCTCGCTCCGGTCCCTGACTGCTGGAAGTCCTGAGCCTTATGTGGCTGCCACAGTCATTGCCAGCGACTGCTAAGACCACTGATGAGGCCGAGGACTTCCGGCATCCAGATATCGGCACAAGACCAAATGGACCCTGACGGCAGACAACGGAGCGCCGTGGACAGGTGAGTGTGCTTTATTTATTATTATTTTCTTTCCAGCCTCCTGACTAGTTGGTCCATTTCGTGGACAAACCATTTAAGATGGGAAATGAGAAAAAAGCCATTATAATATATCTTCACAGTTACTTCTTCCCCTCCTCCCTGCACTGAGACATGGCTGCAGCTTCTAGTTAGTGTTTTATCTCACCGCACCACTGGATTCAAACTAACACATCTCAGTACTGCTGTATAATGTCCTCTATGCTGCTGCTACTAATGAGGGTGAGCTGCGGATATATAGGGCAGTATGAATTCTAGAAGCTCAGAGTGAACTGAACATTAAATACAGAGTCTGTAGAAGAGAAAACTTCCAGAAAATGCAGAGCACGAGTTATATAAATACACAGAGAAAGTGCAAGTCCTCATGTACACACGCAGGGCAGCTTATCCTGAGTACAGCGCTATATATATGATATATATATATATATATATATATATATATATATATGTATATATGTTACACTCTTGCTGCCTCCCGTTACTGTGCATTACTGTGCATTACGTGTGTTACGGAATGCCTTCCTCTGCCTCGCTGCTCACTTTTTGCCTCCTCTGTCCTGTCCTGACCTTGCACTCACAAACCATCCTGCAAATATTAAAATAGACTTTGCAATGTGAGAAGCGCGGCACATTAGTGTGGAGAAGCCGTGTCACTGTTCATTAAAATAAAAACATGGCCGCTGCGGGATTATCATGTAGTGTCATGGGATGGACGCCCCCTGGCAGGGCCGGGTAAATATAGCCTGACCAGTGGCTGACCTACATTGTGAGCTACTGTACAAGGGTCTTTCATGGCTTGCAGCACTTGGTGGTGAATCTACAGGGGTGAAGAGGGCGGCAGTGTACCCAGCAGGGGAACCCAAAAGCTCCTCTGTGATTGGAGGGTCCCTGCTAAACATAGGACATTTGGTGTAGGAGGTTCCAGGTGCAGCCCCTGCACTGCAGCTGCTGACAGGCATTGTTACTGAGGACACTCGCTGACAGGGACTGTTACTGGAGCACTTGCTATAAGTCAATCTTATATATCATGTTACACACTGACAATACATGTGCCAGGAATCAAATATAACTGGACTATGGCGGCTACTCTATATAACATGAGGGGGGCGCAGAGATATCAGATGTGTCCGGGATAGTCATCGGCCGATCGCCCCGCTCTGCTGCAGCCGCCTGAATGTTGATACATTTTACATTACGTTGTTGTAGTATCGTCCCGGGCAAAACGCCATTCATCATTGTTATAGCAACAACCTCAACCCTTCCAAACAGAATGTAGAAACATCTTGTGTAACCAGCAGCATGGCCGAGCGCCAAAGACAAACCCGCAGCAGCGAAACAGCAGAGACTGCCCCGAAATGTGCGAGAACTGAAGACTACATAACATCACCAATACTGGGGAAAATAACAAGGTTACTACACTAGACCGAGAGCATTCACCATCCTGATCAACTGCATAATCATGTACATAGGGGGCAGTATTATAGTAGTTATATTCTTGTACATAGGGGGCAGTATTATAGTAGTTATATTCTTGTACATAGGTGGTAGTATTATAGTAGTTATGTTCTTGTACATAGGAGCAGTATTATAGTAGTTATATTCTTGTACATAGGAGTAGTATTATAGTAGTTATATTCTTGTATATAGGAGTAGTATTATAGTAGTTATATTCTTGTACATAGGAGGTAGTATTATAGTAGTTATATTCTTGTACATAGGAGGTAGTATTATAGTAGTTATATTCTTGTACATAGGAGGTAGTATTATAGTAGTTATATTCTTGTACATAGGAGCAGTATTATAGTAGTTATATTCTTGTACATAGGAGTAGTATTATAGTAGTTATATTCTTGTATATAGGAGTAGTATTATAGTAGTTATATTCTTGTACATAGGAGTAGTATTATAGTAGTTATATTCTTGTATATAGGAGTAGTATTATAGTAGTTATATTCTTGTACATAGGAGTAGTATTATAGTAGTTATATTGTTGTATATAGGAGTAGTATTATAGTAGTTATATTCTTGTACATAGGAGCAGTATTATAGTAGTTATATTCTTGTACATAGGAGTAGTATTATAGTAGTTATATTCTTGTACATAGGAGTAGTATTATAGTAGTTATATTCTTGTACATAGGAGCAGTATTATAGTAGTTATATTCTTGTACATAGGAGGTAGTATTATAGTAGTTATATTCTTGTACATAGGAGCAGTATTATAGTAGTTATATTCTTATACATAGGAGTAGTATTATAGTAGTTATATTCTTGTACATAGGAGGTAGTATTATAGTAGTTATATTCTTGTACATAGGAGGTAGTATTATAGTAGTTATATTCTTGTACATAGGAGTAGTATTATAGTAGTTATATTCTTGTACATAGGAGCAGTATTATAGTAGTTATATTCTTGTACATAGGAGGTAGTATTATAGTAGTTATATTCTTGTACATAGGAGCAGTATTATAGTAGTTATATTCTTGTACATAGGAGTAGTATTATAGTAGTTATATTCTTGTACATAGGAGGTAGTATTATAGTAGTTATATTCTTGTACATAGGAGTAGTATTATAGTAGTTATATTCTTGTACATAGGAGGTAGTATTATAGTAGTTATATTCTTGTACATAGGGGCAGTATTATAGTAGTTATATTCTTGTACATAGGAGGTAGTATTATAGTAGTTATATTCTTGTACATAGGAGGTAGTATTATAGTAGTTATATTCTTGTACATAGGAGGTAGTATTATAGTAGTTATATTCTTGTACACAGGAGTAGTATTATAGTAGTTATATTCTTGTACATAGGAGGTAGTATTATAGTAGTTAAATTCTTGTACATAGGAGCAGTATTATAGTAGTTATATTCTTGTACATAGGAGGTAGTATTATAGTAGTTATATTCTTGTACATAGGAGGTAGTATTATAGTAGTTATATTCTTGTACACAGGAGTAGTATTATAGTAGTTAAATTCTTGTACATAGGAGCAGTATTATAGTAGTTATATTCTTGAACATAGGGGGCAGTATTATAGTAGTTATATTCTTGTACATAGGAGTAGTATTATAGTAGTTATATTCTTGTACATAGGAGTAGTATTATAGTAGTTATATTCTTGTATATAGGAGTAGTATTATAGTAGTTATATTCTTGTACATAGGAGGTAGTATTATAGTAGTTATATTCTTGTACATAGGAGTAGTATTATAGTAGTTATATTCTTGAACATAGGAGGTAGTATTATAGTAGTTATATTCTTGTACATAGGAGTAGTATTATAGTAGTTATATTCTTGTATATAGGAGTAGTATTATAGTAGTTATATTCTTGTACATAGGAGGTAGTATTATAGTAGTTATATTTTTGTACATAGGAGTAGTATTATAGTAGTTATATTCTTGTATATAGGAGTAGTATTATAGTAGTTATATTCTTGTATATAGGAGTAGTATTATAGTAGTTATATTCTTGTACATAGGAGGTAGTATTATAGTAGTTATATTTTTGTACATAGGAGTAGTATTATAGTAGTTATATTCTTGTATATAGGAGTAGTATTATAGTAGTTATATTCTTGTATATAGGAGTAGTATTATAGTAGTTATATTCTTGTACATAGGAGTAGTATTATAGTAGTTATATTCTTGTATATAGGAGTAGTATTATAGTACTTATATTCTTGTACATAGGAGGTAGTATTATAGTAGTTATATTCTTGTACATAGGAGTAGTATTATAGTAGTTATATTCTTGTATATAGGAGTAGTATTATAGTAGTTATATTCTTGTATATAGAAGTAGTATTATAGTAGTTATATTCTTGTACATAGGAGGTAGTATTATAGTAGTTATATTCTTGTACATAGGAGTAGTATTATAGTAGTTATATTCTTGTATATAGGAGTAGTATTATAGTAGTTATATTCTTGTACATAGGAGTAGTATTATATTAGTTATATTCTTGTACATAGGAGGTAGAATTATAGTAGTTATATTCTTGTATATAGCAGTATTATAGTAGCTATATTCTTGTACATAGGAGTAGTATTATAGTAGTTATATTCTTGTACATAGGAGGTAGTATTATAGTAGTTATATTCTTGTACGTAGGAGTAGTATTATAGTAGTTATATTCTTGTATATAGAAGTAGTATTATAGTAGTTATATTCTTGTACATAGGAGGTAGTATTACAGTAGTTATATTCTTGTACATAGGAGCAGTATTATAGTAGTTATATTCTTGTACATAGGAGGTAGTATTATAGTAGTTATATTCTTGTACATAGGAGTAGTATTATAGTAGTTATATTCTTGTATATAGAAGTAGTATTATAGTAGTTATATTCTTGTACATAGGAGGTAGTATTATAGTAATTATATTCTTGTACATAGGAGTAGTATTATAGTAGTTATATTCTTGTATATAGGAGGTAGTATTATAGTAATTATATTCTTGTACATAGGAGTAGTATTATAGTAGTTATATTCTTGTACATAGGAGCAGTATTATAGTAATTATATTCTTGTGCATAGGAGTAGTATTATAGTAGTTATATTCTTGTATATAGAAGTAGTATTATAGTAGTTATATTCTTGTACATAGGAGGTAGTATTATAGTAGTTATATTCTTGTACATAGGAGTAGTATTATAGTAGTTATATTCTTGTACATAGGAGCAGTATTATAGTAATTATATTCTTGTGCATAGGAGTAGTATTATAGTAGTTATATTCTTGTACATAGGAGCAGTATTATAGTAGTTATATTCTTGTATATAGGAGTAGTATTATAGTAGTTATATTCTTGTATATAGAAGTAGTATTATAGTAGTTATATTCTTGTACATAGGAGGTAGTATTATAGTAGTTATATTCTTGTACATAGGAGTAGTATTATAGTAGTTATATTCTTGTATATAGGAGTAGTATTATAGTAGTTATATTCTTGTACATAGGAGGTAGTATTATAGTAGTTATATTCTTGTACATAGGAGTAGTATTATAGTAGTTATATTCTTGTACATAGGAGTAGTATTATAGTAGTTATATTCTTGTACATAGTAGTATTATAGTAGTTATATTCTTGTACATAGGAGCAGTATTATAGTAGTTATATTCTTGTACATAGGAGTAGTATTATAGTAGTTATATTCTTGTACATAGGAGCAGTATTATAGTAGTTATATTCTTGTACATAGGAGTAGTATTATAGTAGTTATATTCTTGTACATAGGAGTAGTATTATAGTAGTTATATTCTTGTACATAGGAGTAGTATTATAGTAGTTATATTCTTGTACATAGTAGTATTATAGTAGTTATATTCTTGTACATAGGAGCAGTATTATAGTAGTTATATTCTTGTACATAGGAGTAGTATTATAGTAGTTATATTCTTGTACATAGGAGCAGTATTATAGTAGTTATATTCCTGTACATAGGAGCAGTATTATAGTAGTTATATTCTTGTACATAGGAGCAGTATTATAGTAGTTATATTCTTGTACATAGGAGTAGTATTATAGTAGTTATATTCTTGTACATAGGAGTAGTATTATAGTAGTTATATTCTTGTACATAGGAGGTAGTATTATAGTAGTTATATTCTTGTATATAGAAGTAGTATTATAGTAGTTATATTCTTGTACATAGGAGCAGTATTATAGTAGTTATATTCTTGTACATAGGAGTAGTATTATAGTAGTTATATTCTTATACATAGGAGGTAGTATTATAGTAGTTATATTCTTGTACATAGGAGTAGTATTATAGTAGTTATATTCTTGTACATAGGAGTAGTATTATAGTAGTTATATTCTTGTACATAGGAGCAGTAATATAGTAGTTATATCCTATTAATATTATAAATGTGAAAGTTTGTGAGTTTGTGGGTTTGTGTGTTTGGATGTTTGCATGTTCGGATGTTTGTTCCTCAATCACGGAAAAACCGCTCCACCGATTTGGCTGAAATTTTCCACAAACATAGTTAATACACCCGATTAAACAATAGGCTACTTTTTGTCACAATAGCGCACATACGTTTTTCCCAGGACCCCCACAAAATCCAAACTCACACCACTATCTCTGCAATCTCACACACTTTGGACCCCGGTTTTGGCTGAAATTTTCCACAAACATGGTCCCTACACTCGATTGCGCAATAGGCTACTTTTCGTCACAATAGCGCACATACCTTTTTCCCAGGACCCTTTGGATGTTCGGATGTTTGGCGGTCAATCACGCAAAAACCGCTCCACCAATTTGGCTGAAATTTTCCACAAACATAGTTAATACACTCGATTAAACAATAGGCTACTTTTCGTCACAATAGCGCACATATGTTTGTGCCAGGACCCCCACAAAACCCAAACTCACACCACCATCTCTGCACTCACACACTTTGGACCATAGCAAGCCACAAAATTCATATTGCCCTCTGCAGCCTCGCCCCTAACCCCACACAATCTCATATACATATACTTTACCACTTTGCCCCTCACCTTAACGATTCTCTAGGAGGCGCTCTTTAACGCTCCGGAGCAGCCATGTTTGCCCCCACCACTCTGACAATCCGTGACACCGCCCACCCATGTCAATACCCCTAGGAAGTCTAATAAATGCAAAAAAAAAAGTTTAAAAAAAGTAAAAAAAATATAAAAAAAATAAATAAAAAGGATTAAAAATTCTAATCACCCCCCTTTCCCTAGAACACATATAAAAGTAGTTAAAAACTGTGAAACACATACATGTTAGGTATCCGCGCGTCCTAAATCGCCCGCTCTACAAAGCTATACAAATATTTTTCCTGTTCGGTAAACGCTGTAGCGGGAAAAATGGTCAAAAGTGCCAAACTGCCATTTTTTCACTGTTTTGATTCTGCAAAAAATTTGAATAAAAAGTGATCAAAGCAATAACATTTCCCGAAAATGGTAGAATTACAAAGTACTCCCGGTCCCGCAAAAAAAGACGCCCTATACCTCCCCGTACATGCACGTATAAAAAAGTTACGGCTGTCGGAATATGGCGACTTTTCAAAAAATAATTTTTTAACACCGTTTTGGATTTTTTTAAGGGGTCAAAATGTAAATAAAACCATATAAATTTGGTATCCCCGGAATCGTAACAAAGCACAGAATACAAGGGACATGTCATTTTGGTTGCACAGTGAACGCCGTAAAACCAAAGCCCGTAAGAAAGTCGCAGAAATGCATTTTTTCTTCAAATCCTCCCCATTCTGAATTTTTTCCCTGCTTCCCAGTACATTATATAGAATAAATAATGGTGGCATCATGAAGAAAAATTTGTCCCAGGAAAAATTAAGACCTCATATGGCTCTGGGAGCGGAGAAATAAAAAAGTTATGGGGTTTAGAAGGAGGGGAGTCAAAAACGAAAATCAAAAAATGCCATCGGCGGGAAAGGGTTAACTTCAAATACTTCTGTCCCAAAGTCACTATGTAAAGTTTCTCACAACACCGTATATATAGCAGCTCTAATACAAAGTAACTGCAACACAAAAGTCTCACGTATGAATTACAGCAAAAACAAGATACAAACTTACATTTCATATCCCATCCCTTATACACAGTACGAAAACCTTACCCACGCCTGTATATACCCACTGCTACAATCACCGCAGACGAAGTCGCGGGTACCAGCTAGTTCTTGTATATAGGAGGTAGTACTATAGTAGTTATATTCTTGTACATAGGAGGTAGTATTATAGTAGTTATATTCTTGTACATAGGAGGTAGTATTATAGTAGTTATATTCTTGTACATAGGAGTAGTATTATAGTAGTTATATTCTTGTACATAGGAGGTAGTATTATAGTAGTTATATTCTTGTATATAGGGGTAGTATTATAGTAGTTATATTCTTATACATAGGAGTAGTATTATAGTAGTTATATTCTTGTACATAGGAGGTAGTATTATAGTAGTTATATTCTTGTACATAGGAGTAGTATTATAGTAGTTATATTCTTGTACATAGGAGTAGTATTATAGTAGTTATATTCTTGTACATAGGAGTAGTATTATAGTAGTTATATTCTTGTACATAGGAGCAGTATTATAGTAGTTATATTATAGTACATAGGAGTAGTATTATAGTAGTTATATTCTTGTACATTGGAGTAGTATTATAGTAGTTATATTCTTGTACATAGGAGGTAGTATTATAGTAGTTATATTCTTGTACATAGGAGTAGTATTATAGTAGTTATATTCTTGTACATAGGAGCAGTATTATAGTAGTTATATTATAGTACATAGGAGTAGTATTATAGTAGTTATATTCTTGTACATTGGAGTAGTATTATAGTAGTTATATTCTTGTACATAGGAGTAGTATTATAGTAGTTATATTCTTGTACATAGGAGCAGTATTATAGTAGTTATATTATAGTACATGGGAACGAGTATAATTATAAAGAATATTTCCTTTAGTAAACCGTCCTCCTTCCCTTCTCTCCTGATGACTGCACCGTTAGTATTTGCCTCTTCCTACCATTGTAGACACCTTTGCTGTGACGTTTGGAGTTGTAGATTTTGGATGTTTTGTATTAGAGCAGAGAACCTCCCTGCCTGGTACAGTCCACAGGACTCCACACCCTGCTGGATGATGCCAAGTTGCTTAGATGAAATATGTGACACTTATCATAGGAATGCCACTTATGTGAGCAGCTCAGAGGCTAAACAAGACTTGGGCATCGTATAATGTAAGATGCCACCAACCTTATAACACTAATTTTGGCCACCTCACTGGTTTTCCCCCCACCAGCCTTCTTTTGACACCATACTGGGTGAGTGATGCAATGTTTTTTTATGTCATGACATCATGAATATGTACAGCCAATCATAGCACAGCCCTGTGCACTGTATACTATACATATATACTGTCCTCCTCTATCCTTTTAGGTGCTCTGCTTTGCTTGCTAACTAGCATGCCGCAAGGGTCTTTTTGGCCCAGTCCTCCAGTGGCCATGGCAGCCAGGCACCATTTGATCCCATCAATCTGTTTAAGCCCCCGGGCCCTTGCCTGAGTGTCAGTACAGAATCGCTTTGGTTCTAGTCCTGTCTGGCTCCCATTCCTGTAGACTCAAGTCCTCTGATCCCTGGTTCTTGGCTTGTTCTGGTTCCTTTCTCTTGCACTCTGCCTCCTTTCTGATTATGATCCATCTGGCTCCAGGACTTTGCCTTTTCATCCAGGTTTTGATTCCTGTCCTTTCTTCTGATTGCCATGTTTCTGGTCCTGATTCTGGTTCCGGTTTGTAAGCTATTGGTTTTGAGTCCTGGCTCTATGTGCCAGTCTGGTTCTCCTGGTTCTGTTCCTGTCGTCACTACAGCAGCCGGGCGCTGTTGTCATCAACTTATTTAAAGGGATTCTATTATTAATATCAAATTTTTTTCCTCGATCACACGGTGGAGTAGCCTTAAGAAAGGCTATTCTTCTCCTACCTGGCACCGCCATTCGGTAGAAATCCCAATTTTTGTCTGTATGCAAATAATTTCTCTCGCAGCACTGGGGGTGTCCCCCCCGCTTAAACAGCACTGGGGGCGTCCCCAATGCTGCGAGAGAACTCTCCAGTGCCGCCTCCATCTTCTTCAGGAACGGCCTCTCTGCGCATCTTCTTCTGAAGCTGGGTTCAAAATTTCACGCATGCGCAGTCGGCTCTGCCGTCGGGCCTCGGGCAGAACCAACTGTGCATGCCCGCCTGGTGTAAGCTGCCATTTTCTTGTGGCCACTTACACAGTAAGTTGGGGTAAGCAGCCACAAAAATATGGCCGCACACATGTGCAATCGGCTCTGCCCGAGTTCTGATGACAGAGCCAATTGCGCATGCGTATAAATTTGAACCCAGCTCCAGAAGAAGACGCGCAGAGAGGCCGTTCCTGAAGAAGATGGAGGTGGAGATTTCTCTTGCAGCATTGGGGACACCCCCAGTGCTGTGAGAAAACTCATTTGCATACAGATGAAAACCGGGATTTCTACCAAATGGCACAGTGCAGAGGAGAAGACATCTAAAGGTAGGGGAAGGATAGTCTTTCTTAAGGCCATTCCTACATGTGATTGAGAAAAAAATGTGATTTTAATGATAGAAGCCCTTTAAGCTTCCAGTGTCAGCACAGAACAGTTTCGGTCCTGCTTCCATCCAGCTCCAGTGGACTCAAGATGCCTTGTTCTTTGTCTGGTTCCTTGCCCTTAAACTCCACAATGCCTTGTCCTGGTCCTCCAAGTAACTCCAGGACTTTCTTTTCCTCCTGGTTCTGACTCCTAGCCTTTCCCATGATTGCCATGTTCCTGGTCCTTCTGGTTCCAACGTCTGCCATGAGTCCAGGTTGTCCTGCTCTTGGTTTCGACTCCTGGCTTTGACCCATGTCTGGATTGCCTGGCTCCTGATTGTGTTCCTGACTCCATTCTGGTCCTGCTCGTGTCCTGACATTACTACTGCAAATGGTGACCATTCTGGGGGCCACGTCCTGGGAATCTCCCAGCAGCCTTCAGGGTCTGGTTGACCACTCCGTCCGTGCCCACCTATAGTGACACCACTGATCACAACAATTGTGCAAATAAACACTAGAATCCTGGTGTGGCCTGAACCGCCCGCACGTGTGAAGTGATATGAATTCCACGTATGTGCGCCCGTAAACGGGTTTGGAAGAGGGTTAACGTTTCAGCTTAAAATGTGAACTGAGCATCAGACGCCCGTCGACCCCGGCGTATCACAACAAAATAATTAGCTGTCAGGATGTTTCACTTGTGAAATTAATTATTATAGACTCGTCACCTAAATTGCGCTATCTAATGTGATGATTCATTTAGCCTCGCGTCGGATCACTGTAATTTCGCGAGGGCTCGGCTCCGGCAGGTGACGATTAAATTGCTTAAAACTGTAATTTGTGATTCTTGATTAAAAGAAAAAGTCGTCCTCGTGGGGCCGAAGATCCGAGCGCGGGACAATTATACCAATCTGTAACGCGCTGCCATATGGCGACACACGGAACTTCCTGCTCGTGACATATTGTACGACTTATACCTTTTCTATTCGGATACTCTAAATATGTTCTAAATATCTCCAGCGTACGGGAGGAGGGGCTGTATCTAACCGGGGGGTCCCGTAATGCTGGGATACAGCGTATCCGATCCAGTATTAGTCTGATGCAAATGGCAATCCCTCCAGAGTGAGATATGAGATAGATAGATAGATAGATAGATAGATAGATGATAGATAGATAGATAGATAGGAGATAGATAGATAGATAGATAGATAGATAGGAGATAGATAGATAGATAGATAGATAGGAGATAGATAGATAGATAGATAGATAGATAGATAGATAGATAGATAGGAGATAGATAGATAGATAGATAGATAGATAGGAGATAGATAGATAGATAGATAGATAGATAGATAGGAGATAGATAGATAGATATGAGATAGATAGATAGATAGATAGATAGATAGATAGATAGATAGGAGATAGATAGATGATAGATAGATAGATAGATAGATAGATAGATAGATAGATAGATAGATAGATAGGAGATAGATAGATAGATAGATAGGAGATAGATGATAGATAGATAGATAGATAGATAGATAGATAGGAGATAGATAGATAGATAGATAGATAGATAGATAGATAGATAGGAGATAGATAGATAGATAGATAGATAGAAGAAAGAAAGAAAGATAGATAGATAGATAGATAGATAGATAGATAGATGATAGATAGATAGATAGATAGATAGGAGATAGAAAGATAGATAGATAGATAGATAGATAGATAGGAGATAGATAGATAGATAGATAGATAGATAGATAGGAGATAGATAGATAGATAGATAGATAGATAGATAGATGATAGATAGATAGATAGATAGATAGATAGATAGATAGGAGATAGAAAGATAGATAGATAGATAGATAGATAGATAGATAGGAGATAGATAGATAGATAGATAGATAGGAGATAGATAGATAGATAGATAGATAGATGATAGATAGATAGATAGATAGATAGGAGATAGATAGATAGATAGATAGATAGATAGATAGATAGATAGGAGATAGAAAGATAGATAGATAGGAGATAGATAGATATGAGATAGATAGATAGATAGATAGATAGATAGATAGATAGATGATAGATAGATAGATAGATAGATAGGAGATAGATAGATAGATAGATAGATAGATAGATAGATAGGAGATAGATAGATGATAGATAGATAGATGATAGATAGAGAGATAGATAGATAGGCGATAGATAGATAGATAGATAGATAGATAGATAGATAGATAGATAGATAGATAGATAGATAGGAGATAGATAGAAGATAGATAGATGATAGATAGATAGATAGATAGATAGATAGATAGGAGATAGATAGATAGATAGATAGATAGGAGATAGATAGATAGATAGATAGATAGATAGATAGATAGGAGATAGATAGATAGATAGATAGGAGATAGATAGATAGATAGATAGATAGATAGACAGATAGATAGGAGATAGATAGATAGATAGATAGATAGATAGGAGATAGATAGATAGATAGATAGATAGGAGATAGAAGGATAGATAGATAGATAGATAGATAGATAGATAGATAGATAGATAGGAGATAGATAGGAGATAGAAAGATAGATAGATAGATAGATAGATAGATAGATAGGAGATAGATAGATAGATAGATAGATGATAGAAAGATAGATAGGAGATAGATAGATAGATAGATAGATAGATAGATAGATAGGAGATAGATAGATAGATAGATAGATAGGAGATAGATAGATAGATAGATAGATAGATAGATAGATAGGAGATAGAAAGATAGATAGATAGATAGGAGATAGATAGATAGATAGATAGATAGATAGATAGGAGATAGAAAGATAGATAGATAGATAGATAGATAGATAGGAGATAGATAGATAGATAGATAGATAGATAGGAGATAGATAGATAGATAGATAGGAGATAGATAGATAGATAGATAGATAGATAGATGATTGATAGATAGATAGATAGATAGATAGATAGGAGATAGATAGATAGATAGATAGATGATAGATAGATAGATAGATAGATAGATAGGAGATAGATAGATAGATAGATAGGAGATAGATAGATAGATAGATAGGAGATAGATAGATAGGAGATAGATAGATAGAAAGATAGATAGATAGGAGATAGATAGATAGGAGATAGATAGATAGGAGATAGATAGATAGAAAGATAGATAGATAGATAGGAGATAGATAGATAGATAGATAGATAGATAGATAGATAGGAGATAGAAAGATAGATAGATAGAAAGATAGATAGATAGATAGGAGATAGATAGATAGATAGATAGGAGATAGATAGATAGATAGATAGATAGATAGATAGATAGGAGATAGATAGATAGATAGATAGATAGATAGATAGATAGGAGATAGATAGATAGATAGATAGATAGATAGATAGAAGATAGATAGATAGATAGGAGATAGATAGATAGATAGATAGGAGATAGATAGATAGATAGATAGATAGATAGATAGATAGATAGGAGATAGATAGATAGATAGATAGATAGATAGGAGATAGATAGATAGGAGATAGATAGATAGATAGATAGATAGATAGATAGGAGATAGATAGATAGATAGATAGATAGATAGATAGATAGGAGATAGATAGATAGATAGGAGATAGATAGATAGATAGATAGATAGGAGATAGATAGATAGATAGGAGATAGATAGATAGATAGGAGATAGATAGATAGATAGATAGATAGATAGATAGATAGGAGATAGATAGATAGATAGATAGATAGGAGATAGATAGATAGGAGATAGATAGATAGGAGATAGATAGATAGATAGATATAGATAGGAGATAGATAGATAGGAGATAGATAGATAGGAGATAGATAGATAGGAGATAGATAGATAGGAGATAGATAGATAGGAGATAGATAGATAGGAGATAGATAGATAGGAGATAGATAGATAGGAGATAGATAGATAGATAGATAGATAGATAGATAGATAGATAGATAGATAGATAGATAGGAGATAGATAGATAGGAGATAGATAGATAGGAGATAGATAGATAGATAGATAGATAGATAGATAGATAGATAGATAGATAGATAGGAGATAGATAGATAGGAGATAGATAGATAGGAGATAGATAGATAGATAGATAGATAATGATACAGGATCTGTACAAATACTGATCAGAATTACTATAGATTTATTGGGGTTCGGGGGGGTCTTCCAGGCTTCTTATTGTACTGTATGGCCTCCCTGGATGATATATAAGGTATTATTACACATTCGGGGGTTATCTAAGGACCCCTTGCCTGTATAACCCCCCTGTGTGACACGTCCCATAGCTCTCCATAGAGGTGGACGCCTCCTCAGTTTCCAAGGCTCCCATCTACCTCTATGGAGACCAAGGGCCGTCACTTGTCTTGGTCTCTGGTTGAAACTAGTGACTTGGGGCCCCTGATTGTTGAGACAGCAGGGGCCACAGCTATTACACCGCCATCTAACCCACTTGTATCACTTGATGGGTTGCCATCTTCCATATTACTGACACTGTTGTGCTTGCTCTGGGGTTTCCATGGCAGCAGCAGATCAGTTTTTATGCATAGTATAAATTATGGCCAAAACCAGACTGAAAATACAGATTTATTTTTTTTATTGCATGAATTCCAGTGACCCGTGCGGATAATTTCCGCCTCTCCTCACACCCCGCGTCCTCCCCTCCGCCATGTCTCATTACTCTGCTGTGAGGTGCTTGCGCAGTGTCTCTTTATAAACACCACAAGCCCCGCCCCTCCACCCACGCGCCCGTCATCCACACCTAGCTCTGCCAATCAGGAAGCAGCCTTTCCCGCTCTGTCGTCTGACCACACCCCCTGAGCGGCGCCACGCCCCTTACGCTGCCTTTAACCCCATCGTTGCCGGCCGCCCTGTCGGTGCGCTCTCAGTCCCGTCAGATTTGCGGTCGTGAACTGGTTACTTGTCGGCCCCGCCCCTTGTTTATGTCGGAGAGGAGCCCCGCCCCCGGCCGCCGCCATGTTGGGAAGGTCAGTAGAGAAAGAAGGGGAGGAGTGCAGGCTGTCACACCGCCCCCTCCTGAGGGAAAACAGGGACCCGCCGCGGACTCCGTCACCCCCGGGACAGCGGCCTCTTCTCCCCCGCCTGGACTTCATGCTGAGGAGGAGAAAGCCGAGCCAGGGAGCCGACCCGGCCGCGGACACCCGGGGGAGCCTGAGCGAGCCGAGCCGGGAGCTGGCGGCCGGGTAATAGCTGCGGATCACAGAGCGGAGAGGCAGAGCTCGGCCGAGTCCATGGACAACACGTCCATCATCACCCAGCTCAGCAACCCCAAGGAGGAGGCCATCCTGTCCTGTGCCCAGGAGAAGGGTGAGTGCCCGGGGGTGGAGGGGGCAGTGCCAGGGTGAGTGCCCGGGGGTGGAGGGGGCAGTGCCAGGGTGAGTGCCTGGGGGTGGAGGGGGCAGTGCCAGGGTGAGTGCTGGGGGGGGTTATAGGGGGCAGTGCCAGGGTGAGTGCCCGGGGGTGGAGGGGGCAGTGCCAGGGGGAGTGCTGGGGGGGTTATAGGGGGCAGTGCCAGGGTGAGTGCCCGGGGGTGGAGGGGGCAGTGCCAGGGTGAGTGCTGGGGGGGTTATAGGGGGCAGTGCCAGGGTGAGTGCCCGGGGGTGGAGGGGGCAGTGCCAGGGTGAGTGCTGGGGGGTGGAGGGGGCAGTGCCAGGGTGAGTGCTGGGGGGTGGAGGGGGCAGTGCCAGGGTGAGTGCTGGGGGGTGGAGGGGGCAGTGCCAGGGTGAGTGCCGGGGGGTGGAGGGGGCAGTGCCAGGGTGAGTGCCGGGGGGTGGAGGGGGCAGTGCCAGGGTGAGTGCCCGGGGGTGGAGGGGGCAGTGCCAGGGGGAGTGCTGGGGGGTTATAGGGGGCAGTGCCAGGGTGAGTGCCCGGGGGTGGAGGGGGCAGTGCCAGGGTGAGTGCTGGGGGGATTATAGGGGGTAGTGCCAGGGTGAGTGCCCGGGGGTGGAGGGGGCAGTGCCAGGGTGAGTGCTGGGGGGATTATAGGGGGTAGTGCCAGGGTGAGTGCCCGGGGGTGGAGGGGCAGTGCCATGGTGAGTGCTGGGGGGATTATAGGGAGTAGTGCCAGGGTGAGTGCTGGGGGCAGTGCTAGGGTGAGTGCCCGGGGGTGGAGGGGGCAGTGCCATGGTGAGTGCTGGGGGGATTATAGGGGGTAGTGCCAGGGTGAGTGCTGGGGGCAGTGCCAGGGTGAGTGCCCGGGGGTGGAGGGGGCAGTGCCAGGGTGAGTGCCTGCGGGTGGAGGGGCTCTTGCCCAGGGGTCGAGGGGGAAGTGCCAGTTGGTGGAAGGAGCATTGGCAGTTTGAGTACCCAACGTTATAGGGGCCAATGCCAGGGTGAGTGCCCATTGGTATAGGGGCAGTGCCAGGGTGAGTGCCTGGGTGTGGGGACAGTGCCATGATGAGTGCCTGTTTGTATAGGGGCAGTGCCAGGGTGAGTGCCTGTTTGTATAGGAGCAGTGCCTGGGGGTGGGGTGGAGGGGGCAATGCCAGTGAAATTGCGGGTGTGGAGGGGGCAGTGCCAGGGAGATTACCTGAAGTGGAGGGGGCAGTGCCATGGTGAGTGACTGTTGGTATAGAGAGCAGTGCTATGGTGAGTGTCTGGAGTTGGTGGGGCAATGCCAAGGTAAGTGCCCTGGGATGATGGGGGGCTAATCTGGGGGTACGTGCTTATAAATGTGCCAGACTAAGGCTCTGAGATTCGTGTTGCCTTGCTGTGACAGGGCAGTGCCAAGATAGGGTTCCCTGGGGTGGGAGAAACAGGGGCAGTGCCAGCCTGAGGGCATAGTAATGATGTGGACAGTGCCTGGCATCTTATTCTTTGCCCAGGTTTGGTAACTATGGGTGACAGGGCAATCCCAGGGTAGGGTTTGTGGGGTGCGAGGAGTACCTGAAGATAGTTGGCAGCAATACCAGGGTGGATATTTGGAGTTGGCATGGGTAGTGCCAGGGTAAGAGTCTGGTGAAGGGGCAGTGCCAGACTAATTTTCCCTGACCTTGTTGGCTGTGCCAGGGTTAGAAGTAGTGGGAGCCCGGGGATGATGTGAGCAGTGACGGGCAGCGCCACAGTAGGGTGCCCAGGGAGGGCAACTGGACCAGTGTCTGATGTGCCCAATGTTATGATGGCTGATGCCACAAATACTGAAGCTCTGTGCCAGGGTAACAGTCGATGCCCAATATATAAATAAGGGTTTGTGCCATGAGTGAGGTCCCCTGGCATTGATCTGTGCCCTGAGCATGGCTGCTGGTTTTATAGTGTGCCCTCTACTGTGCCCAGTCGTGGGAGTGATGCCCAGACTAAGGATTTTGTGTCTGTGATTGGTGCCATCTCCAGGGGATGGGTGAGGGGGCATTGTGCCGGGGAACATGTGATATGTCCAGTATGTGGAGTGCAGGGGGGTGGTTGTGGTTGGTTTTGGATGGTGTCCTCAGTGGTGGGTATCCAGCCTGTGCCAGGGAAAGACCTGGTGCCCAAATTGTGCCAAGATGCCAAACTTAAGGGGGTGGGGTCTACAGTTCCTGCGGATCCCAAAAGTGAGATGTGGGAAAGGGCCACTGGTGGTGCTCTAGATTGTGCCCAGGTGGTGTTTGGGTAAGGACCTTCTCGGGGCGAGGTGGTTGGTGCTCCGGACTGTATCGGGGACAAGGGGGAAGGAGGCAAAATCTGTGCGGTGTGAAAGATGATGGAACGGTTGTGCAGGGAACGTTCCCTGGTGGAGGACAAGGACCCAGCCATGGGTGTGATGCCAGTGTGTGTGTACGCTGGCATCTCCCTCCTCACACTGTACGGGTGACATCACTGGGCTTGTGCAGCACATGCTGGGAGTTGTAGTTCTGTCCTGATTGCTCTGCCCTTGCTCTTCTCTAGTTCACTTGTTACACCTACTATTGACCTACAGGTGGCGCTGGAGAGACAGTTTAAGCTATTTTGCCTATTTTTGACAAGGCGCATTGCCTGCAAGACTTCCTGCACCCAGGAGGAGGGACAGC
This sequence comes from Leptodactylus fuscus, assembly GCF_031893055.1. Taxonomy (NCBI): domain Eukaryota; kingdom Metazoa; phylum Chordata; class Amphibia; order Anura; family Leptodactylidae; genus Leptodactylus; species Leptodactylus fuscus. The sequence continues at coordinate 219,353,130 of NC_134268.1, read as the reverse complement.
ACCTCCCTTCCCCAAATCCTGGGGGTATCGCTGTCCCTGCTGGGATTGGCACCCAGGACCCTTGTTCTGCAAAGTTATAGACCTGACCATCCTTTAATAGGCTCCTCCCCACTGATTCCGGCCCAAGTGCTGTTAGTTGTGGTGCCTGATATCGCCTCTACACTCCCTTATGTCAAGTGGGTGGTGTCAGGCAAGGGGGCGTGGCTCAGAGCTCAAACCAGCTCCAAATTCTGATACCACCCAATTGAGATTAGGGAGTCTAGGGCCAAAACTAACAGCACTGATTTCTCAGGAACAGCGGGGGCGAGAAAAAAAAATATTCCAACTGTGCTGGAATCGGTGGGGCGGAGCCTATTAAGGGGTGAAAAGCGTTTAAGTTGGTGGCGTAAGGTTCTTAAAGAGGACGTGTCCCCTCTGAGCGCGGTGTAAGGCGTCTGTTATTAAAGGGACACTCCATACACACCAGATCCTGCTCCGACTCTGTGCGCCACCTGCTGGGGAAGTGAATACAGGCTAGTGTCCCCTGGTATCAGTCTGTGGCATGCTGGGAGTTGTAGTTTCACAGCCGCTGCAGTGCCAGGATGTGTTGCAGTTGCACTACATGTCCCAGCACTGATTCCCTGCCACCCCCCACCCTAAATGTTCATAATGACATGGGAAATCCAGGGGGCTTTTGTCAAGCTCAGGACCACCGCAGCGCAGAAGCCATTAATAGCGAGTCATGTGAGCAGCGTGATCGGGGGACGACAACGCAGGCCGAACAGTCAGCAGTGCCAAGTGACGCCTGCAGGGAGTGGGAGCAGCACCTCTCATGTCTGACCGAATGCCTGCGCCCCCCCCGACACCTGTGCACTGGCTGCAGAGTCTGCAGGGTGTGACTACAATGGCTCCCCCTACTGTACACCTGATGTCTATGTAGTGATTTACAGCCAAAATCAGCCGGTGATCTGAAGGCGACTGAGACCTGGACATGACATGGAAGGGGTATTACAGGCCTTGTATCCGGAGGGGAATGTACCCCCCCCCCCCAAACCATAGTATACAGGAGCCCCCTGCTGGTGACCCGACTACTCCTATACTGACTGCAACTCCCTCCTCTGCTGTGTATCATGGAGGCCAATAAATAGTGAGGGCAGCTCTGGAGTATAATACAGGATAAGTAATGTAATGTATGTACACAGTGACTGCACCAGCAGAATAGTGAGTGCAGCTCTGGAGTATAATACAGGATAAGTAATGTAATGTATGTAAACAGTGACTGCACCAGCAGAATAGTGAGCGCAGCTCTGGAGTATAATACAGGATAAGTAATGTAATGTATGTACACAGTGACTGCACCAGCAGAATAGTGAGCGCAGCTCTGGAGTATAATACAGGATAAGTAATGTAATGTATATACACAGTGACCGCACCAGCAGAATAGTGAGCGCAGCTCTGGAGTATATTACAGGATAAGTAATGTAATGTATGTACACAGTGACTGCACCAGCAGAATAGTGAGCGCAGCTCTGGCGTATAATACAGGATAAGTAATGTAATGTATGTACACAGTGACTGTACCAGCAGAATAGTGAGCGCAGCTCTGGAGTATAATACAGGATAAGTAATGTAATGTATGTACACAGTGACTGCACCAGCAGAATAGTGAGCGCAGCTCTGGAGTATAATACAGGATAAGTAATGTATGTACACAGTGACTGTACCAGCAGAATAGTGAGCGCAGCTCTGGAGTATAATACAGGATAAGTAATGTAATGTATGTACACAGTGACTGTACCAGCAGAATAGTGAGCGCAGCTCTGGAGTATAATACAGGATAAGTAATGTATGTACACAGTGACTGTACCAGCAGAATAGTGAGCGCAGCTCTGGAGTATAATACAGGATAAGTAATGTAATGTATGTACACAGTGACTGTACCAGCAGAATAGTGAGCGCAGCTCTGGAGTATAATACAGGATAAGTAATGTAATGTATGTACACAGTGACTGTACCAGCAGAATAGTGAGCGCAGCTCTGGGGTATAATACAGGATAAGTAATGTAATGTATGTACACAGTGACTGTACCAGCAGAATAGTGAGCGCAGCTCTGGAGTATAATACAGGATAAGTAATGTATGTACACAGTGACTGTACCAGCAGAATAGTGAGCGCAGCTCTGGAGTATAATACAGGATAAGTAATGTATGTACACAGTGACTGCACCAGCAGAATAGTGAGGGCAGCTCTGGAGTATAATACAGGATAAGTAATGTAATGTATGTACACAGTGACTGCACCAGCAGAATAGTGAGCGCAGCTCTGGAGTATAATACAGGATAAGTAATGTATGTACACAGTGACTGTACCAGCAGAATAGTGAGCGCAGCTCTGGAGTATAATACAGGATAAGTAATGTAATGTATGTACACAGTGACTGCACCAGCAGAATAGTGAGCGCAGCTCTGGAGTATAATACAGGATAAGTAATGTATGTACACAGTGACTGTACCAGCAGAATAGTGAGCGCAGCTCTGGAGTATAATACAGGATAAGTAATGTAATGTATGTACACAGTGACTGCACCAGCAGAATAGTGAGGGCAGCTCTGGAGTATAATACAGGATAAGTAATGTAATGTATATACACAGTGACCGCACCAGCAGAATAGTGAGCGCAGCTCTGGAGTATAATACAGGATAAGTAATGTAATGTATGTACACAGTGACTGTACCAGCAGAATAGTGAGCGCAGCTCTGGGGTATAATACAGGATAAGTAATGTATGTACACAGTGACTGTACCAGCAGAATAGTGAGCGCAGCTCTGGAGTATAATACAGGATAAGTAATGTAATGTATGTACACAGTGACTGTACCAGCAGAATAGTGAGCGCAGTTCTGGGGTATAATACAGGATAAGTAATGTATGTACACAGTGACTGCACCAGCAGAATAGTGAGGGCAGCTCTGGAGTATAATACAGGATAAGTAATGTAATGTATATACACAGTGACCGCACCAGCAGAATAGTGAGCGCAGCTCTGGAATATAATACAGGATAAGTAATGTAATGTATGTACACAGTGACTGTACCAGCAGAATAGTGAGCGCAGCTCTGGAGTATAATACAGGATAAGTAATGTAATGTATGTACACAGTGACTGTACCAGCAGAATAGTGAGCGCAGCTCTGGAGTATAATACAGGATAAGTAATGTATGTACACAGTGACTGCACCAGCAGAATAGTGAGCGCAGCTCTGGAGTATAATACAGGATAAGTAATGTAATGTATGTACACAGTGACTGCACCAGCAGAATAGTGAGCGCAGCTCTGGAGTATAATACAGGATAAGTAATGTAATGTATGTACACAGTGACTGCACCAGCAGAATAGTGAGCGCAGCTCTGGAGTATAATACAGGATAAGTAATGTAATGTATGTACACAGTGACTGTACCAGCAGAATAGTGAGCGCAGCTCTGGAGTATAATACAGGATAAGTATTGTAATGTATGTACACAGTGACTGCACCAGCAGAATAGTGAGCGCAGCTCTGGAGTATAATACAGGATAAGTAATGTAATGTATGTACACAGTGACTGCACCAGCAGAATAGTGAGCGCAGCTCTGGAGTATAATACAGGATAAGTAATGTATGTACACAGTGACTGTACCAGCAGAATAGTGAGCGCAGCTCTGGAGTATAATACAGGATAAGTAATGTAATGTATATACACAGTGACCGCACCAGCAGAATAGTGAGCGCAGCTCTGGAGTATAATACAGGATAAGTAATGTAATGTATGTATACAGTGACTGTACCAGCAGAATAGTGAGCGCAGCTCTGGAGTATAATACAGGATAAGTAATGTAATGTATGTACACAGTGACTGTACCAGCAGAATAGTGAGCGCAGCTCTGGAGTATAATACAGGATAAGTAATGTAATGTATGTACACAGTGACTGCACCAGCAGAATAGTGAGTGCAGCTCTGGAGTATAATACAGGATAAGTAATGTATGTACACAGTGACTGCACCAGCAGAATACTGAGCGCAGCTCTGGAGTATAATACAGGATAAGTAATGTAATGTATGTACACAGTGACTGTACCAGCAGAATAGTGAGCGCAGCTCTGGAGTATAATACAGGATAAGTAATGTAATGTATGTACACAGTGACTGTACCAGCAGAATAGTGAGCGCAGCTCTGGAGTATAATACAGGATAAGTAATGTATGTACACAGTGACTGTACCAGCAGAATAGTGAGCGCAGCTCTGGAGTATAATACAGGATAAGTAATGTAATGTATGTACACAGTGACTGTACCAGCAGAATAGTGAGCGCAGCTCTGGAGTATAATACAGGATAAGTAATGTATGTACACAGTGACTGTACCAGCAGAATAGTGAGCGCAGCTCTGGAGTATAATACAGGATAAGTAATGTAATGTATGTACACAGTGACTGTACCAGCAGAATAGTGAGCGCAGCTCTGGGGTATAATACAGGATAAGTAATGTATGTACACAGTGACTGTACCAGCAGAATAGTGAGCGCAGCTCTGGAGTATAATACAGGATAAGTAATGTAATGTATGTACACAGTGACTGTACCAGCAGAATAGTGAGCGCAGCTCTGGAGTATAATACAGGATAAGTAATGTATGTACACAGTGACTGTACCAGCAGAATAGTGAGCGCAGCTCTGGAGTATAATACAGGATAAGTAATGTAATGTATGTACACAGTGACTGTACCAGCAGAATAGTGAGCGCAGCTCTGGGGTATAATACAGGATAAGTAATGTATGTACACAGTGACTGTACCAGCAGAATAGTGAGCGCAGCTCTGGAGTATAATACAGGATAAGTAATGTAATGTATGTACACAGTGACTGTACCAGCAGAATAGTGAGCGCAGTTCTGGGGTATAATACAGGATAAGTAATGTATGTACACAGTGACTGCACCAGCAGAATAGTGAGGGCAGCTCTGGAGTATAATACAGGATAAGTAATGTAATGTATGTACACAGTGACCGCACCAGCAGAATAGTGAGCGCAGCTCTGGAGTATAATACAGGATAAGTAATGTAATGTATGTACACAGTGACTGTACCAGCAGAATAGTGAGCGCAGCTCTGGAGTATAATACAGGATAAGTAATGTAATGTATGTACACAGTGACTGTACCAGCAGAATAGTGAGCGCAGCTCTGGAGTATAATACAGGATAAGTAATGTAATGTATGTACACAGTGACTGTACCAGCAGAATAGTGAGTGCAGCTCTGGAGTATAATACAGGATAAGTAATGTAATGTATGTACACAGTGACTGTACCAGCAGAATAGTGAGCGCAGCTCTGGAGTATAATACAGGATAAGTAATGTAATGTATGTACACAGTGACTGCATCAGCAGAATAGTGAGCGCAGCTCTGGAGTATAATACAGGATAAGTAATGTAATGTATGTACACAGTGACTGCACCAGCAGAATAGTGAGTGCAGCTCTGGAGTATAATACAGGATAAGTAATGTATGTACACAGTGACTGCACCAGCAGAATAGTGAGCGCAGCTCTGGAGTATAATACAGGATAAGTAATGTAATGTATGTACACAGTGACTGCACCAGCAGAATAGTGAGCGCAGCTCTGGAGTATAATACAGGATAAGTAATGTAATGTATGTACACAGTGACTGCACCAGCAGAATAGTGAGCGCAGCTCTGGAGTATAATACAGGATAAGTAATGTAATGTATGTACACAGTGACTGTACCAGCAGAATAGTGAGCGCAGCTCTGGAGTATAATACAGGATAAGTATTGTAATGTATGTACACAGTGACTGCACCAGCAGAATAGTGAGCACAGCTCTGGAGTATAATACAGGATAAGTAATGTAATGTATGTACACAGTGACTGCACCAGCAGAATAGTGAGCGCAGCTCTGGAGTATAATACAGGATAAGTAATGTATGTACACAGTGACTGTACCAGCAGAATAGTGAGCGCAGCTCTGGAGTATAATACAGGATAAGTAATGTAATGTATATACACAGTGACCGCACCAGCAGAATAGTGAGCGCAGCTCTGGAGTATAATACAGGATAAGTAATGTAATGTATGTATACAGTGACTGTACCAGCAGAATAGTGAGCGCAGCTCTGGAGTATAATACGGGATAAGTAATGTAATGTATGTACACAGTGACTGTACCAGCAGAATAGTGAGCGCAGCTCTGGAGTATAATACAGGATAAGTAATGTAATGTATGTACACAGTGACTGCACCAGCAGAATAGTGAGTGCAGCTCTGGAGTATAATACAGGATAAGTAATGTATGTACACAGTGACTGCACCAGCAGAATAGTGAGCGCAGCTCTGGAGTATAATACAGGATAAGTAATGTAATGTATGTACACAGTGACTGTACCAGCAGAATAGTGAGCGCAGCTCTGGAGTATAATACAGGATAAGTAATGTAATGTATGTACACAGTGACTGCACCAGCAGAATAGTGATCGCAGCTCTGGAGTATAATACAGGATAAGTAATGTATGTACACAGTGACTATACCAGCAGTATAGTGAGCGCAGCTCTGGGGTATAATACAGGATAAGTAATGTAATGTATGTACACAGTGACTGCACCAGCAGAATAGTGAGCGCAGCTCTGGGGTATAATACAGGATAAGTAATGTAATGTATGTACACAGTGACTGCACCAGCAGAATAGTGAGCGCAGCTCTGCAGTATAATACAGGATAAGTAATGTAATGTATGTACACAGTGACTGTACCAGCAGAATAGTGAGCGCAGCTCTGGGGTATAATACAGGATAAGTAATGTAATGTATGTACACAGTGACTGCACCAGCAGAATAGTGAGCGCAGCTCTGGAGTATAATACAGGATAAGTAATGTAATGTATGTACACAGTGACTGCACCAGCAGAATAGTGAGCGCAGCTCTGGAGTATAATACAGGATAAGTAATGTATGTACACAGTGACTGTACCAGCAGAATAGTGAGCGCAGCTCTGGAGTATAATACAGGATAAGTAATGTAATGTATATACACAGTGACCGCACCAGCAGAATAGTGAGCGCAGCTCTGGAGTATAATACAGGATAAGTAATGTAATGTATGTATACAGTGACTGTACCAGCAGAATAGTGAGCGCAGCTCTGGAGTATAATACGGGATAAGTAATGTAATGTATGTACACAGTGACTGTACCAGCAGAATAGTGAGCGCAGCTCTGGAGTATAATACAGGATAAGTAATGTAATGTATGTACACAGTGACTGCACCAGCAGAATAGTGAGTGCAGCTCTGGAGTATAATACAGGATAAGTAATGTATGTACACAGTGACTGCACCAGCAGAATAGTGAGCGCAGCTCTGGAGTATAATACAGGATAAGTAATGTAATGTATGTACACAGTGACTGTACCAGCAGAATAGTGAGCGCAGCTCTGGAGTATAATACAGGATAAGTAATGTAATGTATGTACACAGTGACTGCACCAGCAGAATAGTGATCGCAGCTCTGGAGTATAATACAGGATAAGTAATGTATGTACACAGTGACTATACCAGCAGTATAGTGAGCGCAGCTCTGGGGTATAATACAGGATAAGTAATGTAATGTATGTACACAGTGACTGCACCAGCAGAATAGTGAGCGCAGCTCTGGGGTATAATACAGGATAAGTAATGTAATGTATGTACACAGTGACTGCACCAGCAGAATAGTGAGCGCAGCTCTGGAGTATAATACAGGATAAGTAATGTAATGTATGTACACAGTGACTGCACCAGTAGAATAGTGAGCGCAGCTCTGGAGTATAATACGGGATAAGTAATGTATGTACACAGTGACTATACCAGCAGTATAGTGAGCGCAGCTCTGGGGTATAATACAGGATAAGTAATGTAATGTATGTACACAGTGACTGCACCAGCAGAATAGTGAGCGCAGCTCTGCAGTATAATACAGGATAAGTAATGTAATGTATGTACACAGTGACTGTACCAGCAGAATAGTGAGCGCAGCTCTGGGGTATAATACAGGATAAGTAATGTAATGTATGTACACAGTGACTGCACCAGCAGAATAGTGAGCGCAGCTCTGGGGTATAATACAGGATAAGTAATGTAATGTATGTACACAGTGACTGCACCAGCAGAATAGTGAGCGCAGCTCTGCAGTATAATACAGGATAAGTAATGTAATGTCTGTACACAGTGACTGTACCAGCAGAATAGTGAGCGCAGCTCTGGAGTATAATACAGGATAAGTAATGTAATGTATGTATACAGTGACTGCACCAGCAGAATAGTGAGCACAGCTCTGGAGTATAATACTGGATAAGTAATGTACATGGTGGTTCAGATGTTTCCCACTACAGTGTTCTGCAGTATTACGGCTGGTTGTTATCCATGTCCTTCCAGGTACTATATACGCACCCATTGAGCTCTGCTAACCTGACAAGTGCCTTCAGCTTACTGGGGAGGGGTCTCATGTATTTGGGTTTTCAGCTCTCCACCATTCTCACGTCTCCTCTTTGTAGGTTACAGTCGGGGTCTGACCACATACTTGTCACAGCTGAGTGTCTGTTACAGTCCAGGATATCCTCTGGTGTAGCCTCAGCCTCACGCGTCTCTTTCCTGTCCTGATACCTTGTTACCTGTCACCTGCTCTGACACTTTGTATCACTCCAGCGCTCACATTGTTTGTCTTGTGGATACAGTTGTAACAATCCCTCAGCTGTGAGAAGTTTTGGGCCCGGATCACTGACTGTCTATAGTCCTCATTCATTCTTAGTGGGGGGTCTAGTTTTTGGATCCTCACGCTCCATATTCCAAGTGTTTTTCTTCTATCTCTGCCATAGATGATAGATAAATGTGGAGTTCCCCTTTAAGCTTATGATCCTGGAGTATGTGGCGGCTGTGGGTTTCTCCTGGGTCCTACAACCCTCCTCTTCTTTCCATGAAGGTTTCCTCAATGCCTCTTGTAATATTCTTCTATCGAGCTCTCGTTTCTCGGCAGCGATCCTCCAGGTGTTACTGACATGAGATGGCCGTGTCCATGGCGGATCACGGAGGAGGCCGCCGGTGCCCCGCGCCATACCCACCAGTGAGCGATGGGCGCTGTGCCAGTGCTGAGGTCTGCCATGGGGCATTGCACTTGTGTTTCTAGCTTTAGACATAGGTGGTCCTAGCATAACATGGCAGCCTGCTTGCGGTGCCGTAGATGCCTCCTGTGGCGTTACATTGTGTTCGTATGTGCTCAGGGTTATCTGTCTTTGGACTGTGTTTCCCATACACTGATGGCAAGAAGAGAGTGTGAAAATAAGGGGTTAAAATATGGCAGAACTCTGTATAACATCCCTTTACTTGTACACCATGTGACGTGCCCTTATCTGGCGTCTTCTGTTCCCTCTGACATTGCCGCTAGCGGCGTACATGTGATATAGGTTGTATACATACAGGGAGTGGCGCCGGCGCTGACCGAGACTGATACACCTGTGACCTTACCCAATGTCATCCCTGTATACACCCACCTATTATATGGACACGAGCCTCTGCCCACGACTTCATCTGCGTGTTGTTGGCGTCGACGATCCGCCTATATTCAGCAAATTGCTGCCATCGATGGTTCACCTGCTCCTGCGTTTCAGCAGCTCTCAAGCTGTCCTGCCGCTGAACTTGTTCCACGCAACGTGCCTGTGATTGTTCCGGCATCTCAGCAGCTCGCTGGGACGCCATATAATGAGCGTGTTGTTGGCGTCGATGATTCCCCCTCAGCTCCACTAGAGGAGAACTCTGTGACTTCTGGCTCCTTCATCGCTCTTGATGTTTTAGAATTTTGCAACAAATTAGATTTTCTTTTTCCCGCCATGTTTAACAAACTGACAATATGGATTAAAGGTGTTTTCCCATCCAGTGTGTCAGCACTGCCTGGAGCAGATCACATAATATGCAAATGCATGTACAGAATGGACTGAGGGCTAGCTGAGTGTTTACATGGAGAGATAACAGTCCTGAGATAAGCTGCTGCAGGAGCAGTGTAATATAGTATGTGACCATAAATTCATAACAGTCGTGAAGCCATGTCATTTACCGGGATAAAAAGTAGCCGATGTGTTAATCGAGGTTACAAACTATCTATGTGCCAAAATTAATCTAAATCCCTTCATCCGTTTTTGCGTGATTGAGGAACAAACATCCAAACACACAAACTATCACATGAATAATATTAGTAGGATACCCGAAATCCACCTAGTGTGTGTTCACACATAGCAGTTTTTCAGTGTAGCATGGGATGGATTCAGGGATGGATGTACAGCAGAATAGTGAGTGCAGCTCTGGAGTATAATACAGTATAAGTAATGTAATTGTATGTACACAGTGACTGTACCAGCAGAATAGTGAGCGCAGCTCTGGAGTATAATACAGGATATGTAATGTATGTACACAGTGACTGTACCAGCAGAATAGTGAGTGCAGCTCTGGAGTATAATACAGGATAAGTAATGTAATGTATGTACACAGTGACTGTACCAGCAGAATAGTGAGCGCAGCTCTGGAGTATAATACAGGATAAGTAATGTAATGTATGTACACAGTGACTGTACCAGCAGAATAGTGAGCGCAGCTCTGGAGTATAATACAGGATAAGTAATGTAATGTATGTACACAGTGACTGCACCAGCAGAATAGTGAGCGCAGCTCTGGAGTATAATACAGGATAAGTAATGTAATGTATGTACACAGTGACTGTACCAGCAGAATAGTGAGCGCAGCTCTGGAGTATAATACAGGATAAGTAATGTAATGTATGTACACAGTGACTGCACCAGCAGAATAGTGAGCGCAGCTCTGGAGTATAATACAGTATAAGTAATGTAATGTATGTACACAGTGACTGTACCAGCAGAATAGTGAGCGCAGCTCTGGAGTATAATACAGGATAAGTAATGTAATGTATGTACACAGTGACTGCACCAGCAGAATAGTGAGCGCAGCTCTGGAGTATTATACAGGATAAGTAATGTAATGTATGTACACAGTGACTGTACCAGCAGAATAGTGAGCGCAGCTCTGGAGTATAATACAGGATAAGTAATGTAATGTATGTACACAGTGACTGTACCAGCAGAATAGTGAGCGCAGCTCCGGAGTATAATACAGGATAAGTAATGTAATGTATGTACACAGTGACTGCACCAGCAGAATAGTGAGCGCAGCTCTGGAGTATTATACAGGATAAGTAATGTAATGTATGTACACAGTGACTGTACCAGCAGAATAGTGAGCGCAGCTCTGGAGTATAATACAGGATAAGTAATGTAATGTATGTACACAGTGACTGTACCAGCGGAATAGTGAGCGCAGCTCTGGAGTATAATACAGGATAAGTAATGTAATGTATGTACACAGTGACTGTACCAGCAGAATAGTGAGCGCAGCTCTGGAGTATAATACAGGAGAAGTAATGTAATATATGTACACAGTGACTGTACCAGCAGAATAGTGAGCGCTGCTCTGGAGTATAATACAGGATAAGTAATGTAATGTATGTTCACAGTGACTGTACCAGCAGAATAGTGAGCGCAGCTCTGGAGTATAATACAGGATATGTAATGTAATGTATGTACACAGTGACTGCACCAGCAGAATAGTGAGCGCAGCTCTGGAGTATAATACAGGATAAGTAATGTAATGTATGTACACAGTGATTGCACCAGCAGAATAGTGAGCGCAGCTCTGGAGTATAATACAGGGTACATAATGTATTTACATGTAGATTGTTTCTATAGATGTATAATACATTGACCCCAGGCCTCCATATGCTCTGACGCTCCTCCTGGCAGCCGTGTTACAGATGTGTGTAGTGACGCCATTGCCCTGTGTGAGGCTGGTAACAATCCCCGCTCTCTGTCGTGCACCTGTTGTTGTGACCCGCTCGGTGCCCTGGCATAGCTGGCGCATTCCTTTGTGCCTGATCCCATAATGCAGGCGTTGCGGTCTCGGAGGTGGGCTGCCTGCGCTGCTGAGGGAAATAGAAAGGAATGTGTTGGCTCCATCTGGTCACTTGTCCTTCTGGGCATTGCTTTCCATGACCGCTTCTGTTCCAGGCTCTCCATAAACATCCAGAGCCTCCTGATTCATTTCTGCTTTATATTCCAGTTCTGGTATTCTGCAGTTCTCTTGGGTTCTGTCACGTACATGGACAGGACCGGGACAATGGCGACTGTCACTTCATGTGCCGGTTCTGGGATATAAAGCCATCATGGCGTCTCCAGGTGGTTTGTAACAACGTCCTGCAGCTGCAGAGTATCTCCCAGGCACGTCGTACAGATATAAGGGGGACGCAGCGACGGTTTCTGAGACTCAGTCTAATTTAGGGTTTGTTAGTGCTGTGATCACTTTGGGATCGGGATTGCTTCATTCACACGTTGCGGTCTTGACCTACTTTTGACCACGATTTTCCAAAATCTGTGCAAGAACCGCACCATAACTGTGACATGTGAATAGACCCCGAGGACACGTCCGGAGGAGGCCGATATGATGTCATTATTTGCAACGTATTATAGACACAGCAGAGCGGAGATTTCCAAATCCATCCAAACGCCATAGGGGGAGAAAAAAAATCTGATATTGACCCGAGAGTTGAAATGTGCTGCAGATCTGCAGGAGGTGTGTATTGTACTCCAGAGTTTTCCAGATCTTGGAGTATTTAGATCACGTGTGCACAGGATTTTTATGGGGTTCATTGCATGGGACTTTTATGAAATGCATTGCATGGGACCTCTAGTAGTGCAGTGCACGGGACCTTTAAGGGGTGCAGTGAACAGGACCTTTATGGGGTGCAGTGCACAAGACCTTTATGGGGTTCATTGCATGGGACTTTTATGGGGTGCATTGCATGGGTCCTCTAGTAGTGCAGTGTACTGGACCTTTATGGGGTTCAGTGCATGGGACCCTTAGTAGTGCAGTGCACGGCACCGTTATGGGGTGCAGTGCTCAGGATTTTTATGGGGTGCATTGCATTGGACCTTTATGGCGTTCAGTGCATGGGATCTATATGGGGTGCACTGCACGGGACCTTCAGTAGTGCACTGCACGGGACCTTTATCGGGTGCAATGCACGGCACCTTTATGGGATTCAGTGCATGGCATCTATGTGGGGTGCAGTGCACATGACTTTTAGTAGTGCACTGCACGGCACCTTTATGGAGTGCACTGCATGGGATCTATATGGGGTGCACTGCATGGGACCTTTCTGGGGTGCAGTGCACTGGACCTTTATGGGTTTCAGTGCATGGCATCTATATGGGGTGCTGTGCACGGGACCTTTCATAGTTCAGTGCACGTTTTTGGCTCATGATCTCGCCTTGAATTGCTGCAGTCTTGTTCAGTCTCGTACCAGTTACCACTCCCTAGAGGTATAGGGGACACACATAAAATCTGTGCTGCCCCTCTTACGTTGCAAACCCTCATGTTCAGCATTCCCACCATGTGACCCTACGGTTCTCGACCGCACGCAACAATCGGCGCCTGCAACCGTCCACCATTTATAGCCAGGCCGCTGCTTTCACATCTATAAGTAAAGGTATATTCACGTGTCGCAACGTTTGCTGAGATTCTTGTAATCCTGGCTACAGCCCATTGATCTCACCATCATACTGCAAAACTGCAACGTGTGTGAATGAAGCCCTAAGTGCCGACCCAGGTGGCTGTGAGTTTCTAGGGGTCAGAAGCCCCTCCAGAGCTGCGTACATGGATCGGCCTAGACAAGTCGGGCCCTGAAATGATAATTTACAGTCCTGTATATAAGTGATTTCTGCTCCATTCACATCCAAAGCCCCGGCCAGTCTTCTGCTGCTTTCTCCGTACCATAGAGCAGAGCGTTGCGACTTTCTGCTTGCATAGTGACAGGGCGCGGGTCACATGTCTGACACTGGGATGGGGCTGAACTCCTGTCTCTTTCCAAGGGCAGCCTGTAGAAATGTGTATGCAGCTCTGGGTGTGATCGGAGGGCGCTCGAAACTGGTACAAAACGAGTAAAGTTATTCAGGGAAGCGTTATCCGCTCTGCGTATCTGTACGGAACGATTATCCGTCGGCTGCCATTAATCAGGGACGTATCATTGATCCGGTGGCGCCGCACACGACCCGCCATATATCACAGTGCCGTCCGCCGCACCTTCTTTCCCCGGCGCGTTCCATCGACTTTCCCTGTAATCTCTTTTTCCAGGTCCTTGGCGGTGCGCTGGTATTATGTCGCCTCCGCTGCTGGACGATATCGCTTACTATTAATAATAAAGGGGTTCTCCGCCTAAAGGAGTTTCACCAAAAATCTGATTTGGATCCCATTCATATTACGTGGTTTACATCCGTTGAGCTGATCCGTTTATCCAATGCAATAAAAAACGGAAAGTTTGTGCATTGCTCCGCCCACTCAGGCCCTGTACTATTGTTACATTGTATCTGATATGTTTGCAGGGTCTCTTCTGGTTGTATACCTCTGTAATATTTAAGTCCGATTTTTATAACTCTACACTTCTATGGAGATCCCCTTTAATTCCTTGTGGCACATGTTGAGCTGCTGGGTGTTAGAGGACTGCCTTCTGCAAGAGAGAGCGCCCCCCCTTATCCACAGGCTGTGTCTGGTATTGCCGCTCAGGTCCATACACCTGCTTTTAGTGGATGGCATCGATGTGACGGGGCCTGGCAGTGCAGAGGTCGCCGCTCGCCTTGTAGTGACAACTTAATATTCCACTGCTGTATTTGCAGCCGGCGAGGTCTCGGGGTTTAGCTGCGTCATCCCGGCAGCTGTTTCACTGTTTCCAAAGCAGCAGAGACTGTTGTATGGAGACGCCGCCGCCGCGTGGAGAGCGTTCTGTAGGTGACAGGTCCGGGCTGGCAGCGCCACTCGCTGTATCCTATGGCACGGTGACTAGCGGCACACAGGACACTTACACTAGATCTTGTATTGGCATTGATACCTGTAGGGGGCGCCAGTGCTTCCATATCTGTACCGGACAGACTTAAAGGGCCCTTCCACTTGACATTGTTACCAGTACAGATCTACAGGTTGGCACATACTGGGTGACCTCCACTGATGGCGACATTACACTGCTCGGCCCCATCCGCCCTTTTGCTGTCGGGGGCCCCCCATATACTTGAGATGTCAGGTTTGGACAAGTTGCATGTAAAGTATAGGCCAGGAATCAAAACTGTGTCAGTCTTCACTGCAGTTTTGCGTTCTGTTCATGAACCGGGAGGCTCAGGATGAACAGGCCGACTCATAGAAAGTACAATGGACCGTACAGAGCTGTAAGTGCAGGCACTTGTGGACTTGTGGCGGTTTAGCTTGCAGCGCCCCCTATGCCTCATCCCTGGAGTACGGTGCTAATATCTGCAGCTTCGGGTTCAGTGACTGGCGGTGACAGCTGCTCGGCCTGTTCACACGTTGCAGTTCTGTACTGGTCACTTCCACGTTCCGTCCTTGGTTTCTTAAAGGGAATGTTCATTTGTATATAGATAAAGCTATGTACAATAAGTTCTGCAAATTTGGGGACAATTCAGTGAAATTCTAACAAATCCAACTTTTAGCTATCCATGATTATAGAGGCGGCCATCTTGCCTGAGCTACTGTTAACGGCATTCAGAGATTTGCTTTACAGCAGCAGCGTAAACCACAGGAACATGTAGTCTGTAAAAAAACTTACTGACTTCTATGGGAGAGTGTAGTGGGCATGCTCTGTGACCTGTGCAGGGAGGGGTCGGAGGAGAGCTGTTGATTTCTATGGGAGAGTGTAGTGGGCATGCTCTGTGACCTGTGCAGGGAGGGGTCGGAGGAGAGCTGTTGTTTTCTATGGGAGAGTGTAGTGGGCATGCTCTGTGACCTGTGCAGGGAGGGGTCGGAGGAGAGCTGTTGATTTCTATGGGAGAGTGTAGTGGGCATGCTCTGTGACCTGTGCAGGGAGGGGTCGGAGGAGAGCTGTTGTTTTCTATGGGAGAGTGTAGTGGGCATGCTCTGTGACCTGTGCAGGGAGGGGTCGGAGGAGAGCTGTTGTTTTCTATGGGAGAGTGTAGTGGGCATGCTGTTCAAACGCTAATATGTAGGGAGGGGAGGACAGAGCTGTGACCTCACTTATTGTGAATGGGGGCCCCTTTAGATATTACCTATCATTGCATTGTAATCCTCCCTGTGATGATAGTGAGAGGACCAGTGAGAAGTGATCTCTACAGAACAGGAAGTGTAATGTCATGGAAAGAGAGAAAAAACATCAAAAAATATCTAGAAAAAAAAAATTACAGTAGCAGAATAAATGTCTTCTCTGCCGTCACCAGTGAGGAATCAGCCGGAGCTACATAAGAGGAGCGGCAGATACCATAAGAAGTGACCACAGGGGTTAGTGCAGTGATGGTATGCTCCGGACAAGGTGACCTACATCCGTATAATAATCTATGTCATGTATGTACACAGTGACTGCACCAGCAGAATAGTGAGTGCAGCTCTGGAGTATAATACAGGATAAGTAATGTAATGTATATACACAGTGACTGTACCAGCAGAATAGTGAGCGCAGCTCTGGAGTATAATACAGGATAAGTAATGTAATGTATGTACACAGTGACTGTACCAGCAGAATAGTGAGCGCAGCTCTGGAGTATAATACAGGATAAGTAATGTAATGTATGTACACAGTGACTGCACCAGCAGAATAGTGAGTGCAGCTCTGGAGTATAATACAGGATAAGTAATGTAATGTATATACACAGTGACTGTACCAGCAGAATAGTGAGCGCAGCTCTGGAGTATAATACAGGATAAGTAATGTAATGTATGTACACAGTGACTGCACCAGCAGAATAGTGAGCGCAGCTCTGGAGTATAATACAGGATAAGTAATGTAATGTATGTACACAGTGACTGCACCAGCAGAATAGTGAGCGCAGCTCCGGAGTATAATACAGGAGAAGTAATGTAATGTATGTACACAGTGACTGTACCAGCAGAATAGTGAGCGCAGCTCTGGAGTATAATACAGGATAAGTAATGTAATGTATGTACACAGTGACTGCACCAGCAGAATAGTGAGCGCAGCTCTGGAGTATAATACAGGATAAGTAATGTAATGTATGTACACAGTGACTGCACCAGCAGAATAGTGAGCGCAGCTCCGGAGTATAATACAGGAGAAGTAATGTAATGTATGTACACAGTGACTGTACCAGCAGAATAGTGAGCGCAGCTCTGGAGTATAATACAGGATAAGTAATGTAATGTATGTACACAGTGACTGCACCAGCAGAATAGTGAGCGCAGCTCTGGAGTATAATACAGGATAAGTAATGTAATGTATGTACACAGTGACTGCACCAGCAGAATAGTGAGCGCAGCTCCGGAGTATAATACAGGAGAAGTAATGTAATGTATGTACACAGTGACTGCACCAGCAGAATAGTGAGCGCAGCTCTGGAGTATAATACAGGATAAGTAATGTAATGTATGTACACAGTGACTGTACCAGCAGAATAGTGAGCGCAGCTCTGGAGTATAATACAGGATAAGTAATGTAATGTATGTACACAGTGACTGTACCAGCAGAATAGTGAGCGCAGCTCTGGAGTATAATACAGGATAAGTAATGTAATGTATGTACACAGTGACTGTACCAGCAGAATAGTGAGCGCAGCTCTGGAGTATAATACAGGAGAAGTAATGTAATGTATGTACACAGTCACTGTACCAGCAGAATAGTGAGCGCAGCTCTGGAGTATAATACAGGATAAGTAATGTAATGTATGTACACAGTGACTGCACCAGCAGAATAGTGAGCGCAGCTCTGGGGTATAATACAGGATAAGTAATGTAATGTATGTACACAGTGACTGTACCAGCAGAATAGTGAGCGCAGCTCTGGAGTATAATACAGGATAAGTAATGTAATGTATGTACACAGTGACTGTACCAGCAGAATAGTGAGCGCAGCTCTGGAGTATAATACAGGAGAAGTAATGTAATGTATGTACACAGTCACTGTACCAGCAGAATAGTGAGCGCAGCTCTGGAGTATAATACAGGAGAAGTAATGTAATGTATGTACACAGTGACTGTACCAGCAGAATAGTGAGCGCAGCTCTGGGGTATAATACAGGATAAGTAATGTAATGTATGTACACAGTGACTGTACCAGCAGAATAGTGAGCGCAGCTCTGGGGTATAATACAGGATAAGTAATGTAATGTATGTACACAGTGACTGTACCAGCAGAATAGTGAGCGCAGCTCTGGAGTATAATACAGGAGAAGTAATGTAATGTATGTACACAGAGACTGTACCAGCAGAATAGTGAGCGCAGCTCTGGAGTATAATACAGGATAAGTAATGTAATGTATGTACACAGTGACTGTACCAGCAGAATAGTGAGCGCAGCTCTGGAGTATAATACAGGATAAGTAATGTAATGTATGTACACAGTGACTGTACCAGCAGAATAGTGAGCGCAGCTCTGGAGTATAATACAGGAGAAGTAATGTAATGTATGTACACAGTGACTGTACCAGCAGAATAGTGAGCGCAGCTCTGGAGTATAATACAGGATAAGTAATGTAATGTATGTACACAGTGACTGTACCAGCAGAATAGTGAGCGCAGCTCTGGAGTATAATACAGGATAAGTAATGTAATGTATGTACACAGTCACTGTACCAGCAGAATAGTGAGCGCAGCTCTGGAGTATAATACAGGAGAAGTAATGTAATGTATGTACACAGTGACTGTACCAGCAGAATAGTGAGCGCAGCTCTGGAGTATAATACAGGATAAGTAATGTAATGTATGTACACAGTGACTGTACCAGCAGAATAGTGAGCGCAGCTCTGGAGTATAATACAGGATAAGTAATGTAATGTATGTACACAGTGACTGTACCAGCAGAATAGTGAGCGCAGCTCTGGAGTATAATACAGGAGAAGTAATGTAATGTATGTACACAGTCACTGTACCAGCAGAATAGTGAGCGCAGCTCTGGAGTATAATACAGGAGAAGTAATGTAATGTATGTACACAGTGACTGTACCAGCAGAATAGTGAGCGCAGCTCTGGGGTATAATACAGGATAAGTAATGTAATGTATGTACACAGTGACTGTACTAGCAGAATAGTGAGCGCAGCTCTGGAGTATAATACAGGATAAGTAATGTATGTACACAGTGACTGTACCAGCAGAATAGTGAGCGCAGCTCTGGAGTATAATACAGGATAAGTAATGTAATGTATGTACACAGTGACTGTACCAGCAGAATAGTGAGCGCAGCTCTGCAGTATAATACAGGATAAGTAATGTAATGTATGTACACAGTGACTGTACCAGCAGAATAGTGAGCGCAGCTCTGGAGTATAATACAGGATAAGTAATGTAATGTATGTACACAGTGACTGTACCAGCAGAATAGTGAGCGCAGCTCTGGAGTATAATACAGGATAAGTAATGTAATGTATGTACACAGTGACTGCACCAGCAGAATAGTGAGCGCAGCTCTGGAGTATAATACAGGATAAGTAATGTATTTCTATAAATGACTAGTTTGCTATAAATCTGGTTTTCCTTTTCCCTGCCATTCTTGCAGTTCTCTGGGTGGGATTGGGGGGCACATTGTGAGGGTCCGCTGGGTCTGATATCATTGAGTGTGTATATACTCCTCCAGTGTCGGCTCCTCCTTGC
Source organism: Leptodactylus fuscus (assembly GCF_031893055.1). Lineage (NCBI taxonomy): Eukaryota > Metazoa > Chordata > Amphibia > Anura > Leptodactylidae > Leptodactylus > Leptodactylus fuscus. The sequence continues at coordinate 219,333,397 of NC_134268.1, read as the reverse complement.
TATATCCCCTTGTTCTTGTAGTCTGAGTCCAGGACAGCGGCCATCTGCAGAATTATGAGATCATACCGCATGTCTGGGAGAGTTTGCTTTACAGCTCTACTGCAGTGGCTGCACGCTCGGTACAATTAGTATCACGCAGAGTCTGTTTCCTTCTTGTTTTTGCAGCTGGTGGTTTTCTAGGTTGCCTGGTAACTGGTGGCCCTTCTCTTTGGGTGACTAGTCCTTCCATAATGGTCTCTGTATGTATGAGGTTGGTCACAGGGAGTCCTGTGTGTTGTACCGTATACTGCCTCTACATGCTGCACAGACTTGCCGCTCATGAGGTGATTGCTCAGGGAACCCTGACAACGTGAGGATCCTCCATACACAAGAAGGGGGAGCCTCTAATTTCACCAGGGATGGCATGGGCTACATCCTCCAGGTATATACTAGTCCCAGTATATAGTATCTACCTATGTGTAAACGGACCCCAATGTTCACAGTTAAGGCCCTAATCTGCTAATTGAACCCCCCCTTAGTGGCAGTTGTATTTTTTTCTCATATTCCTGGCTCATGAATAGAATTCCAGGACAGCAGTAAAGACTGACACCTATAAAATCAGAGCAGAGCAATGGCTAGTGCTTGACATTTATTTACACGAATGGCGCTCTTTGTGAGTGTTGTAACGTACGCCGTGAGGAACGTTGTGGGTAAATATAAATAGTGTTGTGTAACTGGCATCCCCCGTAGGAGCTGGCATCGCTGGCGTGTATATGTCTTGTCCCTGTGCCACCACAATCTCCCACACCCGGGGCATTAACAATCAATAATGGTCTATCTTAATGAATCACGTAGGAAATCCGCATTATGATATAATCCTGCCAGGTATTTGTCTTGTGCCAAGCCTGGCAGCGCTGCAGAGTTCAATGCCGTAATAAAAAGCTTTACAGAAAAACCACATCCTCTGCGCTGTGCAGAACTCCGAGTGTTTAACTACAGGACCCAGCGCTGCCATCCCTCTGTATAACGGGGTAGTGCCGTTATATGGTAGTGTTGCCATCCCTCTGTATAAAGGGGTAGTGCTGCCATCCCTCTGTATAACGGGGTAGTGCCGTTATATGGTAGCGCTGCCATCCCTCTATATAAAGGGGTAGTGCCGCCATATGGTAGTGCTGCCATCCCTCTGTATAAAGGGGTAGTGCTGCCATATGGTAGTGCTGCCATCCCTCTATATAAAGGGGTAGTGCCGCCGTATGGTAGTGCTGCTATCCCTCTGTATAAAGGGGCAGTGCCGCTATATGATAGTGCTGCCATCCCTCTGTATAAAGGGGCAGTGCCGCTATATGGTAGTGCTGCCATCCCTCTGTATAAAGGGGCAGTGCCGTTATATGGTAGTGCTGCCATCCCTCTATATAAAGGGGTAGTGCCGTTATATGGTAGTGTTGCCATCCCTCTATATAAAGGGGTAGTGCCGTTATATGGTAGTGCTGCCATCCCTCTATATAAAGGAGTAGTGCTGCCATCCCTCTGTATAACGGGGTAGTGCCGTTATATGGTAGTGCTGCCATCCCTCTGTATAAAGGAGTAGTGCTGCCATCCCTCTGTATAACGGGGTAGTGCCGTTATATGGTAGTGCTGCCATCCCTCTGTATAAAGGGGTAGTGCTGCCATCCCTCTGTATAAAGGGGTAGTGCCCCCATATGGTAGTGCTGCCATCCCTCTGTATAAAGGGGTAGTGCCGCCATATGGTAGTGCTGCCATCCCTCTGTATAAAGGGGTAGTGCTGCCATCCCTCTGTATAACGGGGTAGTGCCGCCATATGGTAGTGCTGCCATCTCTCTGTATAAAGGAGCAGTGCCACCATATGGTAGTGCTGCCATCCCTCTGTATAACGGGGTAGTGCCCCCATATGGTAGTGCTGCCATCCCTCTGTATAACGGGGTAGTGCCGTTATATGGTAGTGCTGCCATCCCTCTGTATAAAGGAGCAGTGCCGCCATATGGTAGTGCTGCCATCCCTCTGTATAAAGGGGTAGTGCCGCTATATGGTAGTGCTGCCATCCCTCTGTATAAAGGGGTAGTGCCGCTATATGGTAGTGCTGCCATCCCTCTGTATAACGGGGTAGTGCTGCCATCCCTCTGTATAAAGGAGTAGTGCCGCTATATGGTAGTGCTGCCATCCCTCTGTATAAAGGGGTAGTGCCGCCATATGGTAGTGCTGCCATCCCTCTGTATAAAGGAGTAGTGCCACCATATGGTAGTGCTGCCATCCCTCTGTATAACGGGGTAGTGCCCCCATATGGTAGTGCTGCCATCCCTCTGTATAAAGGGGTAGTGCCGTTATATGGTAGTGCTGCCATCCCTTTATATAAAGGAGTAGTGCCCCCATATGGTAGTGCTGCCATCCCTCTATATAAAGGGGTAGTGCCGTTATATGGTAGTGCTGCCATCCCTTTATATAAAGGAGTAGTGCCCCCATATGGTAGTGCTGCCATCCCTCTATATAAAGGGGTAGTGCCGTCATATGGTAGTGCTGCCATCCCTCTATATAAAGGGGTAGTGCCGTTATATGGTAGTGTTGCCATCCCTCTGTGTAAAGGAGTAGTGCCGCTATATGGTAGTGCTGCCATCCCTCTATATAAAGGAGTAGTGCCGCCATATGGTAGCGCTGCCATCCCTCTATATAAAGGGGTAGTGCCGCCATATGGTAGTGCTGCCATCCCTCTGTATAAAGGGGTAGTGCTGCCATATGGTAGTGCTGCCATCCCTCTATATAAAGGGGTAGTGCCGCCGTATGGTAGTGCTGCTATCCCTCTGTATAAAGGGGCAGTGCCGCTATATGATAGTGCTGCCATCCCTCTGTATAAAGGGGCAGTGCCGCTATATGGTAGTGCTGCCATCCCTCTGTATAAAGGGGCAGTGCCGTTATATGGTAGTGCTGCCATCCCTCTATATAAAGGGGTAGTGCCGTTATATCGTAGTGCTGCCATCCCTCTATATAAAGGGGTAGTGCCGTTATATGGTAGTGTTGCCATCCCTCTATATAAAGGGGTAGTGCCGTTATATGGTAGTGCTGCCATCCCTCTATATAAAGGGGTAGTGCCGTTATATGGTAGTGCTGCCATCCCTCTATATAAAGGAGTAGTTCTGCCATCCCTCTATATAAAGGGGTAGTGCCGTTATATGGTAGTGTTGCCATCCCTCTGTATAAAGGAGTAGTGCCGTTATATGGTAGTGCTGCCATCCATTTATATAAAGGGGTAGTGCCGCCATATGGTAGCGCTGCCATCCCTCTGTATAAAGGAGTAGTGCCGCCATATGGTAGTGCTGCCATCCCTCTGTGTAAAGGAGTAGTGCTACACCTTAGCGCAGGACAATGTGGTCCCCGGCCTTGTCTATTCTGTTGTACAAATCTGCAGCCATTTGTCATTCTTTGCATTAATTCTTCTAGAACAAACAATGAAACAACCTCCTGCCGTTTTGTGTATGCAGCTCCAGTGCTGATCTATGTTCCTCAAGGTTAATCCTCTTGCGGTTCCACATCTGCAGATTACAAGAACATTCTGTCACTGAGCTCTGAACCTGCAGCTCCACAAGCGGGAAAGTGCTGGAAGAAGATGACTTGTGGATTTAGATACAAAGTTGCATATACAGTATATGGATAGCAATGAGCTATGCGCTCTCTATATCCTCTGCTCCATGGATTGGAGGATGGCTGAAGAGGTGGGGCTTAGCTGAAGGGGAGGAGCTTACCTGAATGTGCTGCAATAGAGTCCCTCAGAGCTGCCATTCTATACCCTAACCTATGAGGGCGCTATAGAGGTTTAGAGTTGTAGAAATAAGTAGGGAGGAATCCAGGGTAGGCATTTTAAAAAAAATTTTGGAAGATTTTAGCAGTGGGAATGCCCCGTGCCATGTGAATTCCAGGATATAATATAATACTTGTCACTTTTGCGCTGCCCGAGGCGATTATGGAAATGATTGTGCGCGGTCTGTTCTGCCATTAATAGTTAATGAGGGTTTGGGCTCTGTTCGCACTCCGCTGCCTTCATTTGGATTCATTATAAGCAGCGCTGTAATACTGGATTATATATCAGACGGGGACGAGAAGTCACCGAGCGGCTCCGCAGTCAGAGCTTTGGATTATTGCAGGTGTCGTGAAGAGGTTCTGCAGCATCTAGGGCAATGCGCTATTCGCCGGAGCCCCCCATTTACTCTGCTCTATAAAGTGCTGGTAATCTGTATCACGCAAATGATGAAATTCTGGTGGGTGCCACTAGGGGGAGTCCTGCATGTATACAGAGATCAATAGGAGCTGGGTGACTCTGTATGTAGTGAGCTCCCCCTAGTGGCTGCAGCGAGTACTCAGAATTTTACCACAGCAGAATATTTGGAGCTCTGTAACGGGGGGGGGGGGGGGGGGGGGGGGGAACAGCCCCACCCAAAAAAATCCCAAAAAACTACCATATTCTATTTGGAAAAGAATCCCAAAGTATGCTATACTGGGATAGTCTGTTCATCGGAGGGGTGGGGTTTATCGGAGGGGTGGGGTTTATCGGAGGGGTGGGGTTTATCGGAGGGGTGGGGCTCCTAGTTCTGCAGACACAGCACTGGGGGGAGGCCCCTGCTGCAGGAGTCTTTGTCCCGCCTACTGATAAAGCCCCTCCTACTCTCCCATAGATATTGTTACCAATTCATTAGCACTAGAGGTGGGGGGGACATGATGGATACCTCCTGGGGCAGCCATGTTTTCATTTTTGACTCCTTCATTGCTGTATGGACCCCCCTGGGGTGTAGCGCCCCCTCCAGTCAGCCTCACATTTCACCTTCTAGGTTTAGCTTTGTCTACAAAGAGGATTCACGGTGGTGCACGAGACGTCCTCTGTACAGAACAGCGAGGGGGGGATGGGGGAAGGAATTTGGAGGAGTCTTGTGTCTTCTAGCCCTTTCTGGAAAGTACCGAATATTACTTTCAATTCTGTGCGAAGACTTCAGCTTTAGAGATGAGCGAACTCCCGTTTCGAATAGCACGCACCCATAGGAATGAATGGACGCAGTCTGCGTGCCGGCCGCTTCCATTGATTCCTATGGGTGCGTGCTATTCGAAACGGGAGTTCGCTCATCTCTATTCGGCTTAGAACAATCCCGTTTTCTAGGGTGTGTATACTTTTGCACAATCTTTATTTCTGCACTCGTGCAACCAGATTTCATCAAGATCAGGGGTACACGGCTACTTATAGTAAAGGTCTGTCCGCTGCAGGATCCGACGACGCGCCGCTTGTGACACACTATTCTGCATCGGGCCTGTATACACTAGCCGATCAGGGATATTTAGATCCATCGTAGCCGCCTATCGTTCCTTGGCTACTTGTATCTATATTAGTGACTGATATCAGCCGCACTATTATAAGCCAAGGACTTTGGGGGTCAGTGGCCCTTTAAGCGCTGCGCAGATGCCGCCATGTAGCCGTCACATGGATGAGAATAGTCCGGAGCGTCGCACGTATCCGATTACTCCGGTGGAGCAGACTTTGGTGCGTTGCGTTCTGCTGCTGTTTTACTTGGAGGATCCTGAGCCGGATCGGTTTACTCTGTGGGAAAGCACAAAAGGCGTTGGCCGGCGTTCAAGTCCCCGAGTCCCCCGCGACGGCTTCGCTGGCAGATTCCGCGCTCTCTCGTATAGTGCGAGAGCCTCGAATCAAAAGCGAATCTGTCACCGTTGTCAGGGACGATGACTTTGGTTACATTGTTGTGGTCTGGGTGATACAATGTATCTGCGTTTAAAGGGGCAGTGCACTTTTTTTTAAAAAAAAAAAATTCATTCTGGGGCTCCAGGGCCGTTGCAAAACCACAACTCTGTCGGCATGCTGGGTGTTGTAGTTCTGCAGCAGTCAGAGAGAACACTGGTTAGCGCATGATGGGAGTTGTCCACCTGGACGCGGTCTGCGGGTGCGATGTGCTGCGCCCTCACAGGCCCGGCATGGGCAGATGTGACCGGTCGCTGGCACAGGCTTGTTCCGGTGGATTAGTCTTAAATAGACTCATGGAAAGTGACCGGATGACACCTACGAGCGCCGAGAGCCCGGCCAAGAATCTGGCCTTTAAGACGATGGGTGGTGTAGTATTCTCCTCATGTGACGGCGAGGAAGAGGAGGAGGAGGCGGCGGCGAAAGTGATACACGGACATGTGGAGAGTCAGCCTGTGTATCTAATCCTATCGTGTGTGATACTAGATGGGAGCGCTGTATCTAATGCTATCTGCTGAGACAATGAATCTAATCCCATTATGTATGATGGTGTCTGCTGGACACGTATCTAATCCTATCCTGTGTGATACTGTATACTGAGCTGTGTATCTAATCCTATCCTGTGTGATACTGTATACTGAGCTGTGTATCTAATCCTATCCTGTGTGATACTGTATACTGAGCTGTGTATCTAATCCTATCCTGTGTGATACTGTATACTGAGCTGTGTATCTAATCCTATCCTGTGTGATACTGTATACTGAGCTGTGTATCTAATCCTATCCTGTGTGATACTGTATACTGAGCTGTGTATCTAATCCTATCCTGTGTGATACTGTATACTGAGCTGTGTATCTAATCCTATCCTGTGTGATACTGTATACTGAGCTGTGTATCTAATCCTCTCCTGTGTGATACTGTATACTGAGCTGTGTATCTAATCCTATCCTGTGTGATACTGTATACTGAGCTGTGTATCTAATCCTATCCTGTGTGATACTGTATACTGAGCTGTGTATCTAATCCTATCCTGTGTGATAATGTATACTGAGCTGTGTATCTAATCCTATCCTGTGTGATACTGTATACTGAGCTGTGTATCTAATCCTATCCTGTGTGATACTGTATACTGAGCTGTGTATCTAATCCTATTCTGTGTGATACTGTATACTGAGCTGTGTATCTAATCCTATCCTGTGTGATACTGTATACTGAGCTGTGTATCTAATCCTTTCCTGTGTGATACTGTATACTGAGCTGTGTATCTAATCCTATCCCGTGTGATACTGTATACTTAGCCGTGTATCTAATCCTATCCCGTGTGATACTGTATACTTAGCCGTGTATCTAATCCTATCCCGTGTGATACTGTATACTGAGCTGTGTATCTAATAGTATCCCGTGTGATACTGTATACTGAGCTATGTATCTAATCCTATCCTGTGTGATACTGTATACTGAGCTGTGTATCTAATCCTATCCTGTGTGATACTGTATACTGAGCCGTGTATCTAATCCTATCCTGTGTGATACTGTATACTGAGCTGTGTATCTAATCCTATCCTGTGTGATACTGTATACTGAGCTGTGTATCTAATCCTATCCTGTGTGATACTGTATACTTAGCCGTGTATCTAATCCTGTCCTGTGTGATACTGTATACTGAGCTGTGTATCTAATCCTATCCCGTGTGATACTGTATACTGAACTGTGTATCTAATCCTATCCCGTGTGATACTGTATACTGAACTGTGTATCTAATCCTATCCTGTGTGATACTGTATACTGAGCTGTGTATCTAATCCTATCCCGTGTGATACTGTATACTGAGCTGTGTATCTAATCCTATCCCGTGTGATACTGTATACTGAGCTGTGTATCTAATCCTATCCTGTGTGATACTGTATACTGAGCTGTATCTAATCCTATCCCGTGTGATACTGTATACTGAGCTGTGTATCTAATCCTATCCCGTGTGATACTGTATACTGAACTGTGTATCTAATCCTATCCCGTGTGATACTGTATACTGAGCTGTGTATCTAATAGTATCCCGTGTGATACTGTATACTGAGCTGTGTATCTAATCCTATCCTGTGTGATACTGTATACTGAGCTGTGTATCTAATCCTATCCTGTGTGATACTGTATACTGAGCTGTGTATTTAATCCTATCCTGTGTGATACTGTATACTGAGCTGTGTATCTAATCCTATCCTGTGTGATACTGTATACTGAGCTGTGTATCTAATCCTATCCTGTGTGATACTGTATACTGAGCTGTGTATCTAATCCTATCCTGTGTGATAATGTATACTGAGCTGTGTATCTAATCCTATCCTGTGTGATACTGTATACTGAGCTGTGTATCTAATCCTATCCTGTGTGATACTGTATACTGAGCTGTGTATCTAATCCTATTCTGTGTGATACTGTATACTGAGCTGTGTATCTAATCCTATCCTGTGTGATACTGTATACTGAGCTGTGTATCTAATCCTTTCCTGTGTGATACTGTATACTGAGCTGTGTATCTAATCCTATCCCGTGTGATACTGTATACTGAGCTGTGTATCTAATCCTATCCCGTGTGATACTGTATACTTAGCCGTGTATCTAATCCTATCCCGTGTGATACTGTATACTGAGCCGTGTATCTAATCCTATCCTGTGTGATACTGTATACTGAGCTGTGTATCTAATCCTATCCTGTGTGATACTGTATACTGAGCTGTGTATCTAATCCTATCCTGTGTGATACTGTATACTTAGCCGTGTATCTAATCCTGTCCTGTGTGATACTGTATACTGAGCTGTGTATCTAATCCTATCCTGTGTGATACTGTATACTGAACTGTGTATCTAATCCTATCCCGTGTGATACTGTATACTGAGCTGTGTATCTAATAGTATCCCGTGTGATACTGTATACTGAGCTGTGTATCTAATCCTATCCCGTGTGATACTGTATACTGAGCTGTGTATCTAATCCTATCCTGTGTGATACTGTATACTGAGCTGTATCTAATCCTATCCTGTGTGATACTGTATACTGAGCTGTGTATCTAATCCTATCCCGTGTGATACTGTATACTGAGCTGTGTATCTAATCCTATCCCGTGTGATACTGTATACTGAGCTGTGTATCTAATCCTATCCCGTGTGATACTGTATACTGAGCTGTGTATCTAATCCTATCCTGTGTGATACTGTATACTGAGCTGTATCTAATCCTATCCTGTGTGATACTGTATACTGAGCTGTGTATCTAATCCTATCCCGTGTGATACTGTATACTGAGCTGTGTATCTAATCCTATCCCGTGTGATACTGTATACTGAGCTGTGTATCTAATCCTATCCCGTGTGATACCTATGTCTGTGTTCTGGTATTGCAGCGGCGGGCCCCTATGTCTGTGTTCGGGTGTTGCGGCGGCGGGCCCCTATGTCTGTGTTCGGGTGTTGCAGCGGCGGGCCCCTATGTCTGTGTTCGGGTGTTGCGGCGGCGGGCCCCTATGTCTGTGTTCAGGTAATGCGGCGGGCCCCTATGTCTGTGTTCTGGTGTTGCGGCGGCGGGCCCCTACGTCTGTGTTCTGGTGTTGCGGCGGCGGGCCCCTATGTCTGTGTTCAGGTAATGCGGCGGGCCCCTATGTCTGTGTTCTGGTGTTGCGGCGGCGGGCCCCTATGTCTGTGTTCTGGTGTTGCGGCGGCGGGCCCCTATGTCTGTGTTCAGGTAATGCGGCGGGCCCCTATGTCTGTGTTCTAGTATTGCAGCGGCGGGCCCCTATGTCTGTGTTCGGGTGTTGCAGCGGCGGGCCCCTATGTCTGTGTTCTGGTGTTGCAGCGGTGGGCCCCTATGTCTGTGTTCTGGTAATGCGGCGGGCCCCTATGTCTGTGTTCTGGTGTTGCAGCGGCGGGCCCCTATGTCTGTGTTCTGGTGTTGCAGCGGCGGGCCCCTATGTCTGTGTTCTGGTGTTGCGGCGGCGGGCCCCTACGTCTGTGTTCTGGTGATGCAGCGGCGGGCCCCTACGTCTGTGTTCGGGTGGTTCAGTGTCGCCCTCCAGCTGCAGTTCCCCGTTTCTGGAGGCCGTGCAGGACGTTTCACACATTTTCTGGCTTCCCTCTAGAAGAAAGCTGTGTTTGTGGGCCGGGCCCTGGGGACGGGGAAGGAATGCGGCGCGTGCACCCGCTGATCACCATTTCCTGTCCCTGCCATTCCATCGCTGGAGTTCTTGGCAGGTCCCCAAATGGGGCAACGGGACCTTTGTTTCAAGGCTGTGACAAAGTCCGCGGTTCTGCTCATAAATGCGAATCTTGCGTCTAGAAACTGCGGCATCGCCTGGCCGCCAAGCGCTTCATCCTTAATGTTCTGGTTTCACAAATATAATTCCGGAGCCACAGTGAAGACTGACACACAGAAGCTGGAATAGAGGGTACCTGCTGTGTATCCTCCCAGTGTCAGGTGCTATTGTAGAAGGGCCAGATATACAGAATTATTGGCAAATCTACTAATATTAGAAATGTGAAATCGATAGATTGTAACCTAGATTAAATCATTGGCTACTTTTTATCCTGGTAAATGACATGGCTTCACAACTGTTATGAATTTATGTTCACATACTATATTATACTTCTCCTACAGCAGCTGATAAAGCCAGGTCTGTTATCTCTCTATGCAAACACACAGATAACACTGAGTCCATTGTGTACATGCATTTGCATATTATGTGATCTGCTCCAGGCAGTGCTGACACACTGGATGGGAAAACACCTTTAATCCAAATTGGCAGTTTGCTCCTTTTAAACATGATGTGAAAAAGAAAATGTAATTTGTTGCAAAATTCTAAAACAACGAGAGCGATGAAGGAGCCAGAAGTCACAGAGTTCTCCTCAAGCGGAGCTGAGGAGGATGGAGCAAGCTTGGAATCAAGCGGCTCTTAGAGCAGCCAAAACGCCGGAGCAGGCGGATCATAGACACCAACAACAAGCTCATTATATGGTGTCCCAGCCAGCTGCTGAGAGGCCGGAACAATCACAGGCACAGTACGAAGAACAAGTTCAGCAGCAGGACAGCTTGAGAACTGCCGAAACGCCGGAGCAGGCAAACCATTGACGGCAGCAATTTGCTGACTATAGGCAGATCATCGACGCCAACAACACGCAGGCGAAGTCGCGGGCAGAGGCTATTTCATGTTCTATAGGGTATGGTTAGGGTGTGACTGATGGGACTCGCACGCAACTCAGCCCTAGGTACATTCTGGGAGTTGTAGTTCCGTAACACTTGAAGGCTCTTTAGATCAGTGGTGAAGTTACAGCTGTCAGGGAATGCTGGGACTTGTAGTGACAGGTGCGGATGATAGATTCCCGCAGTCCTTCCTCCGGTCCCATCAGTGCTGCGGCAGTAGATAACCCTCCAGTTCGGGGGCCCCTGTGACCCGGCCAGGCAGGGCTCTCCCGCTTGCTTTCCTTCCTGCTTCCGCTTTGCTGCTTTTGTTTGACTCCAGCTGGAAATATAAATAAATAAGACATCTCTGCGGGTAATTACCAGCAATTATATGTATGTGCTGCACCGCCACCGCCACGGCAGCCCCCTCAGGAGAGGAAGCGCTGCGCGAGACAACGGCGCCACCTACTGGCCAGCCATGGAACGGTCAGGTGTGAAATGATGGTGGTTATGATGACGTTGCAGCATCCCGTGTGCCGCCATGTGCATGGACCTTTAGCCTTGCTCTCCTCCATCTATCAGGAGGTGTAAGTTTGTGGTTGTGGCACGTTAGCGATGTATAAAGCCGTACTGTAGGTGGCGCTATTATTATTATTCATATTTGTGCTGTTTTATTAATCCAGTTTTTTTTCTTCCTCTCTTCCAGTGTCACAATGCAATATCAGCCTGAAGAAGCAGCGAAACAGAAGCATCTTCAGTTCCTTATTCTGCTGTTTTCGGAGCTACAATGTCGAGCCGCCGGCCTCCAACAACAACAGCAGCCCCCTGCCTCCGCTGGTGGAAGAAAATGGCGGTGTTCAGAAGGTGAGGCGTCCCCTACAGACCACGCTGCGAATGGGAGAAAAGTCGCCAAACTTACGATTACCTAAGATTTCTAAAGGGAACAAAAAAAAACTTTTTTTTTTAAATTAATTAAAAAAATAAATAAAATTCTAAGTTTACATTCCAAATATTTTCTAGATTCTCGCTACTTTCCACTGTATCATCTGTGTACTGCGTCAGTAATGTCCTGTCTATTAATAGAGATGACGCCTGTAAGATCTCTGCTTGCTGTCTGTTTACAATCCTGTAAAGATCTGATCCCTCTCAGGCCCGGGTCACATCTGCGTTCTGCTTGGGGACCCCCCCCCCCCTCCCCCAAACAGAATATCGAACGCATTGACAAGCGGTGAGCGCTGAAAGCACATGGACCCCATAGACTATAATGGGGTCCGTGTGGTTTCCGCGTGGATAGGAAATTATATCATGAAGTTCTTTTCTCTCCGCATGACTCGTGCGGAAAACACACGGACCCCGTTATAGTCACCGCTTGTCAATGCATTCGAATACCGAATGCAGATGTGAACCAGGCCTCACGGCTGAGGCTTTGTTACAATTGTATCTAGTATAGAGATTCCTTTTTACCTGCACTGACACATTGTAACAATCTCTCATTGTGCTGTTGATGTGTTTAGCTCACATATGATTGTATAGACTGGATTCAGTTGTAACAAACCCTCAGCTCTGAGACAGTGCATGATCCCCATTCACAGACAGCAAGCAGGGGAGTGAGACACACAGCGTATTATAAATGTGAGGCGAGTGATCGGACCTCCGCCTGTGTATCCTCGGGGTCCCCCCTTATTATTCCCCCCTCCTGTAGATCTGATAGTAACCTCCTCTTTTTGCTTTTCTCTCATAGGGCGATCAGGCGCAGGTCATTTCCATTCCCAGTGTATGTATTTTCTTTTACCCTTCCTCCTTTTTTTTGCTTTTGCGTTGTCTTTTCCGCCTCCATCCTCCATCTCCTGTGATATAGACTCGTATTGTAGGAATATTATTGGACATGAGACTGTACAGGGCGCCCTCTGCTGGACAGTCCCTGTTAATATCCAGAAATGGAGATCAGCGCCACCTGTAGTGTATACATGGAGCTGCTACCTAGGGGTGTGTGTATACTATGGGTACAGCGCGGTGATGTCGTCTGCACCTACCCCCTGGGATCACTGAGAACTTCTGTCCCAATTGTGTAACCCCTTACATGCTGCATCCAGTAGAGGGCGCCCCTTGGGTGTCAGAATTATTGTTGGATCAAAGGCATGTCAGATGTATACAGAACACAAGAGGAGGAGGCGAATATACATAGTGACTGGCCGTCCTGCTTGCTGGTAATCCCGCTGACCCTGTGAAGTATTCCCACCGCCTCTAATGCTCCGTTGTGGATTTTGTGCTTTATTTTCCCTCCAGCCACCTACGAAATACCTCCTTCCAGAGCTGAAAGTGTCAGATTATGGGAAGAAGTGTGTGGTCATTGATCTGGATGAGACCTTAGTGCACAGTTCATTTAAGGTAAGGGGCCGTCACTCTCACCTGCCACACCTGTACACTATGGTCACGCTCTGTACACTATGGTCACGCTCTGGGACTCCCATTGCTTCACAGTTTCCTCCCTCCAGACTATTATTGGTCTCTTCCATAGCGCAGTGGGACTGGCTGGAGTCAGTGGAAGTTTAAGCAGGGTTAGGGGCTTGGTTTGTTGTCTTTCTTAGGATCCTCCAAGAAATGGGACTGGAGAGCCCAGACATTTTGCCCATATGGGTCCCTGAATTTTTTGGCTGCCCTACTAGTAGATGTAATGGACCTGTACGGGCTCTTCTTCAACTTCTATTTCTCATTTGAATCAGACTTTTACCCAGAAACCTTTTGGTTCAAGTTGCCTGAAGGCGCTCATGAGTGTAAAGTCCTTTCACAATATGTCCGGTCTATATTGTCAGATTATATACTGTCCAGACATTACACGTGCATCAATCATGTTTTTACTGGCAGCAGGATTGTGTGTGCATTTTGTATGTTTTTAGGTTTCTCATTAATCCCGTTTTCTTTTTGTCTCCTCCAGCCAATTAATAATGCTGACTTTATTGTCCCAGTTGAAATCGATGGAACCATACATCAGGTATGTGGTGAGGCTTTACCTATGAGAATGTATAGGTTACAGTGGAACACACAAGCTCTACAGATCTAGTTGTACCTAATGCAGCTCCTAGGGGGTGGAGCATGATAGACACAGGAAGCCACACCCCTGAGGAGCTGCGCTGAGAAGAATCCATTTAAAATTCAAATTTGTTTATATTTTCCTACAGTCTCTTGTGATAAATTCTACTTATTCTTAGTATCACATCTTAGCTGGCTATCTTAAAAACATCTGCGACCTCCCCCTCCGAGAAGAGGAATGAAGACTCCTGGATCTGCCGGTCAGATGGGCTTTGGCCTGGTTCAAGTAATCCAGGATAGGCTGTTGACATTCTCCCGGGCCTATCCTCGATTACTTGCATTAGGAGGAGGCCGCGAGCTTCCAGCGGATACAAGTCATTTTATGTAGATTGTCTCTTTGTTTAGTGTCTTGTTTTTAGTTTTCTCTATAGATCGCCATGTTCTGCTGCCTTTGGTTTATCCGCCTCTCATCTCTTTAGACTTTTATTCCATGTTAGATCAGGTTTGGACCAATTTAGATTTTGTCAGGTTTAGGGTCTTCTTACTCTTTGCCATGTATATTGGAGGTACGTAATGGGCGTAACCTATGTAAGCTCCTCTGTAGTCTTATACAGTAGGTAATATGTTGGGCCTGTTTTAAAATAAATAAATAAATTCTCAGCTATTGTCTAAAATATATTTTTAAATATTTCTTACATTTTTGGGGTGCATTCCCAGGTGTACGTGTTAAAGAGGCCGCACGTGGACGAGTTTCTCCAGAAGATGGGCGAGTTGTTCGAGTGCGTCCTGTTCACGGCCAGCTTAGCCAAGGTGAGCGCGTCTTATTGTCACCCCCTCACATCCCCCCATTGTATAGATTTTTTTATTTACCTTGTGTGTGATTTTTTTTTTTTTTTTTTTAATATATATTTTTTTACCATTATTATTATTATTTTTTTTTTTTTTTTTTTTCTGTATCTAGAAGGGAGTGGATTGTTCTTTCAGATCTTGTCTTACGTTTCTCCCTTTTCTTCCTTGCTTCTTTTGTCCACCAGTGTGTCTTTGTGCTTTCTGCTAGTGTGTTGGGTAAGTGTCCCCCCGACCACCACCCCCCCACCATGGTAACGACACCACATGTGGGCTCCGCCCATAATGTAGCTTCCATGAACAGCTCATGAAGCCGTACCTAGCACGTTACCATGGTTAACGTAGCGCCCGCTATGACAGCGCGTCCTCTTTTCACCACATGGGCAGGTCGCCGCTTTTGGTAACCTGCCGGAAGGGGATCGGTGCTCGCTGGAGACTTAGTCTGGTCTTAGTATCGCATGCAGTGCCCTGGTGACTTATGGGACCCCCAACACCACCGCCATTAGCAGCGCATTAGATGCTTGCATTAGTGTAGTTGTTTTTATTTCCGTGTGTTGTATATTGCATCGGGTGTATGTGAATGATGGGACGTATTGTAAGATCCTGGCAACACGGTAAGTTCTTGAATTCTCCTCTCAAAGCGGATCCCTCCACCTCCCTGACATGTCTGCTTGAGTAAAAACCTGTGTTAATAACAATTTTGGATCAATTTTTCCTCGTAATTATTGCACCCCTCTGTTATTCTTCCTGGAAATGTATTAATGAATTGACAACTGGGCGCTACCATTCCCCTTGTCCAAGAGACGTGTCTCTAAAGAGCTCAGATTAGACTTTAAGGACAGTCCTCACTGGAAACGCCAAGTTTTCACTTTATTCATTCATTGCCAAGAGGAATAACAGAGGGACTAGGCAATATAGAGTTCTAGGAAGAAGTTCTCCATCAATGCTATCTGTGGTTTTTCCTAATGTATTATCAGTGGGGCTACACATTGATTCGCTATATCCAGGAACAGCGCCCAACATCCTGGTGTGGCTGTACTGGGAGCCTTTACTTGCCCACGGGTGGTATTATGTTGGTTTGACACCATGTTCTTCTGGATTAGGGTGATTAATCCCTACTTAAAGGGGGTATTTTATTGCCACCAACAAATCCATCTCTTTGCCTCTTGTAATAGCCCCCACTTCACTGATTCCGACACAGTTGGAATCTTTTCTCTAGCCCCCACCATTCCTGAGCAATCAGTGCTGTTAGTTTCAGCACAAGCAGGCTCTCTACTCTAAGGTGGGCAGTGAAAAGCAGGAGCAGAAAGTCAGGCCCCGCCCACACAGGGCCCGCCCACAGCATAACTATTCTGAAAATGATAGCACTTATTGCTCGGGAACGGTGGGGGCTAGAGAAAAAATTCCAACTGTGCTGGAATCTTTAGAGCGGTGCCTATTTAAGGAGGAAAAGAGCTGGAGGGGGTGAGAGGTCACCTTTAATGGGGCCATATAATAGAATTCCTTTTTTTTGTTGTGGAGAAACTGTTAGTCTGGTTACAAACTGGTCATTGCCTTGAATGAGAATCATCTACAATACCAGACACAGCCTGTAGACAAGAGTGGCGCTATGGAGCTCTTGTATGGACGATGCTTCTCTGGTGTCATAAGTTGTATAACTAATATAAACTGGCCCGCACAGGATGGATGGGCCCGTCTGTGGTTTCAGCTCGTCTTCATTTTGTCCTCTGGAGAACGTTCCGATGCCGATGATGGGCAGTGAAGGCTCGGGTTGCGTTGCGTTTTGTTTCCCTTCTGTTAGACAATTTATGTAGTTCTGGTATTTTAGATATAACCGAACCTCCGCTCATAGCACCAGGATAATCCAGCACTTAGACTAAACAAGTCGGAGTCTTTCCCATGGGTACGCGCTCCCGGCCAATCAGAGCTCAGATTATATGACCCCTATGTGCTCCGTACATTTAAGAGGACCCCTCCCCGTTCCATACATGTCTGTTTCGGTACACACGTCCTCATGAAGTCACAATCCTGAGCAGACTTGGTTCCAGAACTTTGCATTGTGCTGTTCCTCTGTTATTCCTCCTGGGAATGTATGACTAAAGTCACTAGTGGGTGTGACTATTTGGGGGCGTGTCCCTGTCCCTACACAGTTAGCACTGATTGGGTAGCATTGGCATCTATAAGGATATAGCCCTACTGTTAATGCCTTGTTCATTTCCAGGAGGAATAATAGAGGTACAGCATAATGCAGAGTTTTAAGGAAAGGTCCTCCAGGATTGTTACTGAAACAGCCATGTCAGAAGAGGCGACGGGCCCTCTTAAAGAATCCATAAACTGAATTTTGGGAAAGGGGGACACTTATTAGGAAGGTTGACCAGCTCTTCTTTATATAGGGACCAGTGATCCCTCCCCACCCCCTGCACCTTTTCTCCCAATGAAGAACATTACATTCAGCCTCTCTTTCGCATAAAATGGCTGATAACAGAGAACAGTAGACTACTTCACTGCAATGTTACCCTTTGAGTCTATACCAAGAGCTGAACATTCGGTTTCTTTAACCTTCTCTGTATCTTCATTCTTTCCCTATTGTTCAGTACGCGGACCCGGTGGCCGATTTACTGGACCCTTGGGGTGTCTTTAAGGCGCGACTCTTCAGAGAATCCTGCGTGTTCCACCGAGGAAACTATGTGAAAGATTTAAGTCGTCTGGGAAGAGAACTGAGTAAAGTCATCATCGTAGACAACTCGCCGGCGTCCTACATCTTCCATCCTGAAAACGCAGTAAGAGCGGTGCTCTCATGGAACGAATTCCAAAGGGGCCTGAATGATAGTGAACGCCTGGTAGGGGCGCCTGTGGACTCAGGAGACAATGAATCTCATCTCTGTATGTAAAGACTGGCAAAACATCTGCAGATGAGAAGCAGCTTAGGTTGAAAGTCAAAGCTTGACCTAGGGGACAGAAGAGCAAAAAGCACAAATACAGACCCTCAGGTTACTGCAAGTTTAAGAGCACCAGAATTGGGGAAAACTGTCGGGCACAAAGATGATATTGATTGCGGTGCTACAGTAAGCTAAACCAAAGTCAAGCTTTGAGTTTTAACCGCAGCTGCTTTTATCTGCAGATGGTTTCGCGGGATTTACATAAGAAGATGGGATCATAGAGCCAGAAGACCTCTGCACTTATCCGCTCAGTTACTTGGGGGTACAGACGCCCCCACCAGGTGCACACCAGCAATCGGGGCCATTATTATGACAATTGCCCCACTTCTAATGCAGTTAGCATTATTACTGTGGTGATTAGTGTTAGTATTATTGCCACTTTTAATAGTGCGATCACTATAACTAATATTACTGTAACCACTGCCAGGATTGTGATCATTGGTATTGTTGCTTTTAGTAATAATGGTTATAATAGTAGTAATACATGTAGTATATTAGTGATGATAGCTATGCTGTAAGTAGTGCAAAATCACTCCTAGTGTTATCTGACAGTGATAATAGTAATGATACCAGTAATATCAGTAGTGCACCATTTCTACTAGCATTATTAGTGATGACAGCGATATCACAATTACTCCTATTACTATTACTCCCATTAATAATAATACCTGTAATATCCCTAGTGCACTTACTAGTGTTATTAGTGATAATTCCTAGGATATCAGTAGTGCACTATTAATCCTAGCAGTTTAGTATTAATACCTATATCAGTAATGCACAAGCACACCTAGTAGTGTTATTAGTGATAATGCCTGTGATATTAGTAGTGCACTCCTAGCGTATACTAGGGTATTACAGGTATTATCACTAATAACAGTACTAGGAGTAATAGTGCACTACTAATATTATAGACACTATTACTCCTACTAGTGATATTAGTGATAATATCAGGAGTGTACTATTACTCCTAGTAGTGTTATTAGTGATATCAGGAGTGCACTATTATTCTTAGTAGTGTTATTAGTGATATCAGGTGTGCACTGTTACTCCTAGTAGTGTTATTAGTGATATCAGGAGTGCACTATTACTCTCACTAGTGTTATTAGTGATATCAGGAGTGCACTATTACTCCTAGTAGTGTTATTAGTGATATCAGGAGTGCACTATTATTCTTAGTAGTGTTATTAGTGATATCAGGTGTGCACTATTACTCCTAGTAGTGTTATTAGTGATATCAGGAGTGCACTATTACTCTCACTAGTGTTATTAGTGATATCAGGAGTGCACTATTACTCCTAGTAGTGTTATTAGTGATACCAGGAGTGCACTATTACTCCTAGTAGTGATATTAGTGATATCAGGAGTGCACTATTATTCTTAGTAGTGTTATTAGTGATATCAGGTGTGCACTATTATTCTTAGTAGTGTTATTAGTGATATCAGGTGTGCACTATTACTCCTAGTAGTGTTATTAGTGATATCAGGAGTGCACTATTACTCTCACTAGTGTTATTAGTGATATCAGGAGTGCACTATTACTCCTAGTAGTGTTATTAGTGATACCAGGAGTGCACTATTACTCTTACTAGTGTTATTAGTGATATCAGGAGTGCACTATTACTCTCACTAGTGATATTATTGATACCAGGAGTGCACTATTAGTCCTAGTAGTGGTATTAGTGATATCAGGAGTGCACTATTACTCCTAGTAGTGATATTAGTGATATCAGGAGTGCACTATTACTGTTACTAGTGTTATTAGTGATATCAGGAGTGCACTATTACTCTCACTAGTGATATTATTGATACCAGGAGTGCACTATTAGTCCTAGTAGTGGTATTAGTGATATCAGGAGTGCACTGTTACTCCTAGTAGTGATATTAGTGATATCAGGAGTGCACTATTACTCTCACTAGTGATATTATTGATACCAGGAGTGCACTATTAGTCCTAGTAGTGGTATTAGTGATATCAGGAGTGCACTGTTACTCCTAGTAGTGTTATTAGTGATATCAGGAGTGCACTATTACTCCTAGTAGTGATATTAGTGATATCAGGAGTGCACTATTACTCTCACTAGTATTATTAATGACACTGCTGCGATTAGTATTGTTAATGTTTCCATATTGTTATTACAATGTATTATAATTACTGTTAATAATTCTGATTTATTGTATTTTTTCTTATTCCTCCATCCCCCGCCCCCCCCACGTTGCAGGTTCCGGTGCAGTCTTGGTTTGACGACATGTCGGACACCGAGTTGCTTGATCTGATTCCTTTCTTTGAAGGATTGAGTAAAGAAGAGAACGTTTACAATATGCTTAATAAGCTCTGCAATAGGTAGCCCTCATGGAGCGCCCCCCAGTGGACGCGGCTCTCATCTGCAGCAGCCACCTGTATACTCCCATTCGGACGCCCGTTTTCCCCTCTCTGCGCTCCATTGTTGTGATTAAACTCACAAATGCTTGAAGGAAAACGCTGAAGACGCCGTGACGGAGGGGAGCCCCGCCCCTGTCCTCCCCAGCAGTGTCTGACAGAGGGGAGCCCCGCCCCTGTCCTCCCCAGCAGAGTCTGACGGAGGCGGAGATTAGTCCTGAAAGAGTCTGCGCAGGGTGAAGGGGCACTAATTTTTTTTTTTTTTTTCTGGTTTGTTGAGGTTCTTCAACGACGGACTCGGAAATACAAAAAAAAAAAAAAAAAAGCTAAATATTTTTAGAAATCGCTTTTCACTAATTTTCATACAATTAATAAGAACTTTTCAGGCTTTTATAGAGGAAAAAACACCAAATGTTTCAAATTTACAAGGATGTACCCCCCAACCCCTCCCCCACGCTTGGTTACCGCTGGCAATGTGCCCGCCCTTCTATATTACCCCCCGCCCACACACTATGCAGACATTTACCCTTCCCCCCCCTCTTTGGGGCAGTTGACCTGCCCCACCGGGAGGGGGGGGTTTATTTTTGGTTTTTCCCACCCCCTACAGAATGAAGTGCCTTTTCAAGTGTTTGATTTTAAAAAAAAGGAAGAAAAAAAATAAAAACTTTTTCTACTACAGACAAAAAATAGAAAAAAAATAATTTACAAACCTGTTTCACTTTTTACCGTCGACCGAAAAACCCGAACAAAAACTTTCTATCTAAAGGACGTTCACGAGGACACTCGGCTACGAAACCTACAGCTCTGGACGCGGGCCGCATGTTAATGCAACACTATTATGTTTTTTCGAGGATTTGCATATCCTGGGTTCTTTTTTGGTTTTGTTTTTGTTCCATATCTGTAGGTTGGGGGGCGATTTTTGCCCCCCACCCCGTTTGGTCATGACTGATGTACATTTTAATTCTGGTTTTGTGAGTTTCTCCCCCTAGTGCCCAGCACATAAAACTTCATGATTTGCTGCCTCCGTGTATTCCGCTCCAGTTTTTGGCAGGGGCCGCGTGGACACTTTATCGTTGCGCCTTCCATTGGGAGGTTTGCGCTTCAAAAAGTTTCCAAGTGCCCCCTTGCCTTAAGGAATGTCCGCCCCCATGCACAGTTCTGCGCTCCTATAAGCTCTAACGTTAAAGGGGTCTTCAGGAAGTTGGATATTGATCACCTCTCCTTAGGATGGGCCGTTAAGATCTGTTTGGTTGGGTTCTGACACCCCGGGACCCTACAGATCAGCTGTTTGAAGAGACCGCAGCGTTCAGGTAATCGCTGCAGCCTCTGCGCTGATTATCAAGCAGAGCGCCGTGCATTATATAGTGGCCATGCTTGGTATTGCAGCTCAGCCCCATTCACATGGATGGCCCACGTGATCACTGATCTGTGTGGTATCCCAGATCCCACAACATTGATGATCTAACCTAAGGATAAGTCGCCCATATGCATCTCCCAGAAAACCCCTTTTATTGGTCATGTGTCTCCATATAAACATTTTATTCATGTTTGGGGTTTTTTGGTATTTTCTTCACATTTCAGGAAAATAAATGTTAAAATGTGATCTATTTTCCAATGTTGTCCACTAGAGGGAGCATCATCTGTGTACGTTCAATGCAACACACAGTACGAAGAGGATTTCTAGTGGCCAAAGGACCTTTAATGACGTCATCAAGGGTCCTTAAGCAATCAGTGACGGATATTACAGCTTTCCAGGGCTACAGCTTATACAAAGCAGGACAGAGTGTGCCGTATGTCTGCTGTCACATGGGCGGTGCCTGATAACTGCTCATTATCTGTTTCAGTGTAGCAGTGCAGAGACATGGGGACGGCTCCCATCTGTCTCCTATGCTGCTGTGTATTTAGTTGCTTAAGGAGCTTTGGTGATGGCATCCCAGGTCTAAAAATCTGCGTAGATGTGACCGTAGCCTAATGTGCGCTCTTCAGGTCCCCGTATCATGTGTTCCCTTGATTGCTTAAGGACCCTTGATGATGTCATCAGAGGTCTTCTAGCAGCTGGTAGTCTTTTGTGGTGCATTGAGAAAGTACATGTATAATGCTCCCTCTAGAGGCCAACAGTGGAAAGTATTACATTTTTTTTATTGATTTTTAAAATGTATTTTTCATAATTTTAAAATCCTGATTGAGAAATAAAAAAAAAATGCCAAAAAAATTTAATTGATGAAAATTTTATTGCGGTGACACATTGCCTTCAGATAAAATTGGTGCCTGCAGCCACCACTAGGGGTTACTGGACTGTGTACTGTATATAACATGGTCTACAGCATGCTCCATAGCGCCCCCAAGTTGTGGCTGCATTCTACCAGGTAACGCTCTGCAGAGGGTCTGTGATCTGTCAACCCTCGGCTGTGTGCTCCCGATGCCACGGCTACTAATATTAGCTGATTGTTGAGGGTGCCAGGTGTCAGACTACCCACTGCATAGGTCATCTATATCTAAAGTGCAGAAAACCCCTTTAAAGGGGGCCTCTCACTGTCTCTGACGTTGCTGCCTTTAAATAGGCGCCGCTCCACTGATTCCTGCGCACTTTACATTTTTTCTCTAGCCCTCACCAGTCCTGAGCGATTGGTGCAGTTAGTTTCAGCATCTAGTATGTTGACGGTTAGGTAGGTGGTGCTAGACTTGTTCAGGTAGTCTGGGACCGCCCACCTGATTAACATACTGGGTGATGAAACTAGCAGCACTGATTGCTCAGCAACGGTGGGAGCTAGAGAAAAAATTCCAACTGTGCCGGAATCAGTGTAGATCCGGCTATTGAAGGACGCACAGAGGTGGAGGCGGTGAAAGGTTCCCTTTAAGGGCAGCTCCATTGTCACACACACAAACCTTTCATACTTGGAGAAACATTAAACGCTACTTCTGCTTTTCACAAAATTTCACAGTTTGACTTAAAAACGTGAGGAAATCTCGAGATCGTTTCTGTTAATGACTTTGCACTGATTTGGATTCGTTTTTAGTTTGACTTCTCTATTCACAGCCAAAGCTGCTGTTAAGGTCTTGCTGATGTCCTTGGACACACAGCGGTTTAGATCCATTCAGGTAGTGGCAGTGCAGTGACTCTACTCCGACCAGGGGCCATGTCCCCCAGCAGCCATAACTGAACTCCCACAATGCACTGCTCTGGTAAGACCCCTGCAGGTTTCTAGTCTGTGGCTTTGTATGTGAATGGAGTAGAACGTCTCCTATGGTTAGTATGCAGAGATTTTTACTCAAAGATGGAATAGTCCTTTAAATCCTATGGCAGGCGCCCCCTGCTGGAAACTCCTTCAGATTGCTGTCGCTGTGGCTGACGTGTTACATGATTGAGCGCCATGTAATACTACGTTTGACCAGCAGTGGTCGCTATACCCTGTAGGAGCAGCTTCCATCTAAGTTGTTGTTGCCCAGATGTGACCCCTTTAAGGTCATGGGTCATTGCTAGGGAACAACTAAAGTAAAGCCGACTCTGGATAATAAATTTGTCTTGGCTGCCCTGGATTAAAAGCCATTACTTTTATCTCCCAGAAACAGCGCCACCCCTGTCTGCAGGCTGTATGTAGTATTACAGCTCAGACCATTTCACGTCCCTGGAGCTGAGCTGTCCATGGGTGGTGCTTGGTATTGCAGCTCCCATCCAATGACTTCATGGGGCAGACTTGCAATACCACACACAACCTGGGGACAGATGTGGCGCTGTTTTAGGAAGAAACCAGCACATCATTGAGTAAAAATCTTATCCTGGCAAATCGGATGCACTGAATTATGCCTTATGCAGGGCTGAGGGGGCGGGGCATGACGCTAACGAGGACCTCTGTCATGCTCCGCCCCCTCAGGTCCAGCACTGGCCATAATTGTATCGGTTTGGCCCAGATTGATTCCGCCAGTTCCTCTTTGGTTACATTACATGGTAACAGTTTGTGTTGCTGAGGAGCATCTGAGGTCTGCGGAGATGGAGGGCCCCTTTAAAAAAAAAAAAAAAAATTTTTTTTTTTTTTTTGATTGGAAGTGAAAGTTGGTTGTTGTTTTTGGGCCTGTAATGGGGGGAGGGGGATGTATTTATTGAGCAGATTTGGCCGCTTTGTTATTCTCACAGGTTTTATCTTCTATCTGCTGCTGCTGTACAGTCTCCTCCGAAAAAAAAAAAAAAAAAGATGGTGACCACCGGCTGACGAAACTGTTCTTTGCCACCGTGCCTAGGCTTTGAGTGTGTTTGCTGCAAAACTGGAGCAGTGCACCACGCGCCCCCCGCCATCCCTGCCCCCGCCACCCTCATACTACGTACTGTGGGCAGCCCTTGCCCTATAGCAGCGATGCACAACCGGTGGCCCTCCGGCTACTGCAGCACTACAACTCTCAGCATGCCGGAGGGCCACCGGTTCCCAGTCTCTGCCCTGCAGCCTCCACGCCGTGTGTATTTGTTCTCAGGAATACACATTCCCCATCTCTAACATTGACACTTTTACGGTGCTGAGTCCACGACTTATCCTCCAGTCCCTTCCAAAGCTGCATTCAAAGGGTTTTCCTAGGATGTGTTTGTTGATGGGAGTCCCTGGTGTCGGACCCCCACTGGGATATGGATATATCAGGAGCTCAGTCCCATTCAAGTGAATGGGGCTGAGCTGCAATACCAAGCACAGCCACTATGATATGTATGGCACGGTGTTTGGTGCATGAATGATGCGGCCTCCTTAGGCAGCTCAGTGGGGGTCCCGGGTCTGCACATATTGATTAAAAAAAAAAAAATACCCCTTTAAATCTGTGCAGTCTATGGTGAAACTCCGACTCCCAGCACGTCCTGGTCAGGTTATTGCTGTAATGCAGTGAGATTGGTAGTGCAGCTCTGGTGGTGACTGGAGTACAAGCCAATATCTAAGCCAAGTTATTCCACAGTATCTGCAGGTGACAGAGGACCCGGCCATGGGGCAGCCCGATGTCTCCAGGGTCTGTGTGGGGCTATAAGACCAGTCGCCTGGGACTTGTAGTTCTCCAGGAGGCGGAGCTTACTACCCAGTACACGTCTGGTTACATTCTGTTCCTGTTCTCCCACAAGGTCATATATTTTGTTTTGTTTCTGATTTTGTCGATAAAGTTCTTTGAATCCGCCGCTTTCTTTCTATTTTCCGCCTCCGTACTGTTTTCGATTTGCAGCGTTTATCAGTGAAAGTCTTGTTAGCAGTATCATGACGTTTGTAATAAAACCTGATGGAGCGGACATCACTCCGAGGACGTCTGGGCGCTCCTTTGTTTGCTTTCATTTCCTGCTTCTGCTTTTTGGGTAATTCTCCTTTATTTCGGGATCTGAGGCCGAGGACGGCCCAAAAATCACCAAGACGCCATCCAGAACCTGATATTCTGCAGTTTCCATCCACTGACAGCAAGCAGACCCTTGAAGCACAGAGTATAGTATTGGGTTTCAGGACCTCTGCTTGCTGTCATTACATAGACACCTTCATTGTTGATATCCATTGTCTGGCCATGTGATGTGCCCGACTCCATCCACAGAGACCCGTGCGGTAACAGGTAACCCCCCGCCCAGGTTTCCGTTCACTGACTGTAAGCAGAGCTCTTGTAACCTGATACAATTTCTGTATCCGTCCTGGTCACAGTTGATACAACAATCTTTATACTTTCTACCAATCCCTTATGGTTTTGTAAGATCTCTGCTTGCTGTCAGTGCACTGGATCGGTGATTGCTCCCTTGTCCTGGTCATGTGACGCAGCGGGGCACGGCCCAGGACAGTTATCAGAGCTCCGGTGCAATGAGCGGGGATCGAACGAAAGCCACAAGGAATTGATCTAGAAAGTCTAATATATATGGTATCAGTGGTGGCAGGGAATGGGATAGGTTTAGCAGATCTCCGCTTACAGTCAGTGAATGGCGTCTGATTTAGCAGGTTTTTAAAGAGGAGAAAGAATATCATATTAAGGAAAATACTTCTATCTTCGATTGGCTTGTACTAGGGGGTGCACTGTGGGGGTGCACGGTAAGGCTCAGTCTCTGTGAATAAAACTCATCTTAATCTAAAAATTGACAGAAAAAGAGACAAATCGAGTCCTCACTGAGAAAGCAGTGTCATGTAGTGCTGCCATCTAGTGGTAGAAGAGAGAATGACACGCATAAATTATACTGCTGTCCCCCATACACAAGCATGGGTTTGTAATGTGGACGAGCCCCTAGCAGACGCCCCCAGCAGCGGATTATCTCCCCTGACCACAAAGAATCCCATAGGACTGAATTCTAGGCCATTGACCTCTGCAGTCAGGGGGAGATGGGACCCCCCAAATAAGTATTAGATGACGAGGTGGCCTCATTGAGACTGACAAGCTTTGATACACTGTGCGGGTATTGTGTCAGTTCTGCCTAAATGTGTTTCTAAGCTTACAATTAAAGGGATATTCCAGCTATAAGTGATCTCCTATCCACTGAATAGGGTAGACCCCTAAAGGTGCAGTTTTGGGGTCACAACCCAGCAGTGATTCTCTATGCACTGGATGGTGATGACTAGTTATAACTTGAAGACCATTCACCACCTTCCACTTGAGCTCTTTTCATCCCCTTATGGCCCCTCTACTCATTTTTGACACTTTTGTAATATTTTCTCTAGCCCCGCCATTCCCCAGCACTCAGTGCAGTTAGTTTTGCCGCTTGATATGTTAACTATACAGTCATGGCCAAAAGTTTTGAGAATGACACAAATATTACTTGTTACAAAGTCTACTGCTTGAGTTTTCCTAATGGCAATTTGCATATACTCCAGAATGTTATAAAGAGTGATCAGCTTAACAGCAATTACTTGTAAAGTCAATATTTGCCTAGAAAATGAACTTCATCCCCCAAAACACATTTCAACATCATTGCAGCCCTGACTTAAAAGGACCAGCTAACAGCGTTTCAGTGATTGCTCCAGTAACACAGGTGTGGGTGTTGATGAGGACAGGGCTGGAGATCAATCTGTCATGATTAACCCCTTCCCGACATGCGCCGTAATAGTACGGCGCGTGTCGGGTCTGTAACTATGGCGACCGCCCAGGAGCCGGGCGGCCGCCATAGCCGCCGGGTGTCTACTGCTTTAAGCAGTAGACAACCGGCTCTAATGCCTCCGATCGGTCCGGCATTAACCCCTCCGGCGCTGCTGTCAAAGGCACCGGAGGCGCCATCTTCCCGGCGGCGCATGGGCGCCGCCACCATTTTGGCAGGGATCGCCGGCTCCTGGAGCATGATCCAGGGCCGACCCCCCGTTGCCATGACAGCCGGGAGCCTTGTTAAAGGCTCCCAGCCGGTCTGCAAATTCTCTCTTTTGCAGGCTGGTGTATACAGCCTGCAAAAGAGATGATGATTTTTTGCAATGCATTGCAATGCATTAGCATTGTAATGCATTGCATTAGTGATCAGACCCCCTGGGGTTCAACACCCCTAGGGGGTCTAATAAATGCAAAAAAAAAAAAAAAAAAAAAAGTAAAAAAAAATATAAAAAGTATTAAAAGTTCAAATCACCCCCCTTTCCCTAGAACAAATATAAAAGTAGTTAAAAACTGTGAAACATATACATGTAAGGTATCCCCGCGTCCGAAATCGCCCGCTCTACAAATCTATAAAAATATTTTTCCTATTCGGTAAACGCCGTAGCAGGAAAAATAGTCAAAAGTGCCAAACCGCCGTTTTTTCACTGTTTTAATTCTGATAAAAATTTGAATAAAAAGTGATCAAAGCAATAACATTTCCCGAAAATGGTAGAACTAAAAAGTACACCCGGCCCCGCAAAAAAAGACGCCCTATGCATCCCCGTACACCTATGTATAAAAAAGTTACGGCCGTCGGAATATGGCGACTTTTAGAAAAAAAAATTTTTAACACCGTTTTGGAATTTTTTTTAGGGGTCAAAATGTAAATAAAACCATATAAATTTGGTATCCCTGGAACCGTACCGAAACACAGAATACAAGGGACATGTCATTTTGGTTGCACAGTGAACGCCGTAAAACCAAAGCCCGTAAGAAAGTCGCAGAAATGCATTTTTTCTTCAAATCCACCCCATTCTGATTTTTTTTCCTGCTTCCCAGTACATTATATAGAATAATTAATGGTGGCATTATGAAGAAAAAATTGTCCCGCAAAAATTAAGACCTCATATGACTCTGGGAGCGGAGAAATAAAAAAGTTATGGGGTTTAGAAGGAGGGGAGTCAAAAACGAAAAACGAAAATCAAAAAATGCCATCGGCGGGAAGGGGTTAAGTAAGAATGACACCACTGGACACTTTACAAGGAGGCTGGTGCTTGGCATCATTGTTTCTCTTCTGTTAGCCATGGTTATCTCTAAAGAAACACGTGCAGTCATCATTGCACTGCACAAAAATGGCCTAACAGGGAAGAGTATCGCAGCTAGAAAGATTGCACCTCAGTCAACAATCTATCGCATCATCAAGAACTTCAAGGAGAGAGGTTCCATTGTTGGCAAAAATGCTCCAGGTGCCCAAGAAAGACTAGCCAGCGCCAGGACCGCCTCTTAAAAGTGTTTCAGCTGCGGGATCGGGCTACCAGCAGTGCAGAGCTTGCTCAGGAATGGCAGCAGGCAGGTGTGAGTGCATCTGCACGCACTGTGAGGCGGAGACTCTTGGAGCAAGGCCTGGTCTCAAGGAGGGCAGCAAAGAGGCCACTTCTCTCCAGAAAAAACATCAGGGACAGACTGATATTCTGCAAAAGGTCCAGGGAGTGACTGCTGAGGACTGGGGGAAAGTCATTTTCTCTGATGAATCCCCTTTTCGATTGTTTGGGAGATCTGGAAAACAGCTTATTGGGAGAAGACGAGGTGAGCGCTACCACCAGTCTTGTCTCATGCCAACTGTAAAGCATCCTGAAACCATTCATGTGTGGGGTTGCTTCTCAGCCAAGGGAATCGGCTCTCTCACAGTCTTGCCTAAAAACACAGCCATGAATAAAGAATGGGACCAGAATGTCCTCCAAGATCAACTTCTCCCAACCGTCCAAGAGCAGTTTGGCCACCAACAATGCCTTTTCCAGCATGATGGAGCACCTTGCCATAAAGCAAAGGGGAGAACTAAATGGCTCAGGGAACAAAACACAGAGATTTTGGGTCCATGGCCTGGAAACTCCCCAGATCTTAATCCCATTGAGAACTTGTGGTCAATCATCAAGAGATGGGTGGACAAACAAAAACCTACAAATTCTGACAAAATGCAAGCATTGATTGTGCAAGAATGGACGGCTATCAGTCAGGATTTGGTCCAGAAGTTGATTGAGAGCATGCCAGGGAGAATTGCAGAGGTCCTGAAGAAGAAGAAGGGGCAACACTGCAAATATTACAACGCTGCATTAACTCCTTCTAACTGTCACTATAAGCTTTTATTACTCATAATATGATTGCAATTCTATTTCTGTAGGTGATAAACACATCTGACAAACGCACAGAAAAACCAGAGGGAGCAGATCATGTGACAATAGAAGATTTGTGTCATTCTCATAACTTTTGGCCATGACTGTACTCTCTATTGTCAAGTGGGTGCTGTCAGGCAGGGGCAGGCAAGGGGTGTGACCAATTAAAGGTGGACAGTGTCTAAGCTGAGTCACGCCCCCTTGCCTGCGTCCACCCGACACCACCCACGTGATATTAGGGAGTCTATTTTACAAATTGGGCATGAAAACTGACTGCATTGATTGCTCAGTAAGGGCAGGAGTGAGAAAAAATTCCAACTGTACCAGAATCAATGGAAGGATGGATATATAAAAATGGAAAGAACTGGAGGCTGTAAAAAAATATTTTAATAGATGGAGATCTAGATGACCAGATAATATTCACCTGTATTAGTGCAATCCACTGCCGAGCGCTCCGGTATCCTTCTCTTTATTACTTTATCAGTCAATATATAAAGAACTTTTCTATTAGACTTTGCCCCACATATATCACATATCGCGTCATATTAGCTGCTTTAAGTTAGTTACACCTTGTTATTGATGTGCGCAGTGACACATTGATGATTTGTGATCTGTCGGTCACCATGAAGACTGCTGCAATTAACTGGTTAAAATGTTGCCACTTAAATAGTTGAATTTCATCAATGTATCCAAATCCTAACCATGTGGAAAGCCACGCCCACTGATCACCTATCTATACAAGAATATAACTACTATAATACTACTCGTATGTACAAGAAAATAACTACTATAATACTGCCTCCTATATACAAGAATATAACTACTATAATACTACTCCTATGTACAAGAATATAACTACTATAATACTACTCCTATGTACAAGAATATAACTACTATAATACTGCTCCTATGTACAAGAATATAACTACTATAATACTACTCCTATGTACAAGAATATAACTACTATAATACTGCTCCTATGTACAAGAATATAACTACTATAATACTGCTACTATGTACAAGTATATAACTACTATAATACTACTCCTATATACAAGAATATAACTACTATAATACTACTCCTATGTACAAGAATATAACTACTATAATACTACTCCTATGTACAAGAATAAAACTACTATAATACTACTCCTATGTACAAGAATATAACTACTATAATACTGCTCCTATGTACAAGAATATAACTACTATAATACTACCTCCTAGGTACAAGAATATAACTACTATAATACTACCTCCTATGTACAAGAATATAACTACTATAATACTACTCCTATGTACAAGAATATAACTACTATAATACTACCTCCTATGTATAAGAATATAACTACTATAATACTACACCTATATACAAAAATATAACTACTATAATACTACTCCTATATACAAGAATATAACTACTATAATACTACTCCTATGTACAAGAATATAACTACTGTAATACTACTCCTATGTACAAGAATATAACTACTATAATACTACTCCTATGTACAAGAATATAACTGCTATAATACTACTCCTATGTACAAGAATATAACTACTATAATACTACTCCTATGTACAAGAATATAACTACTATAATACTACTCCTATGTACAAGAATATAACTACTATAATACTACCTCCTATGTACAAGAATATAACTACTATAATACTGCTACTATGTACAAGAATATAACTACTATAATACTACCTCCTATGTACAAGAATATAACTACTATAATACTGCTCCTATGTACAAGAATATGACTACTATAATACTACTCCTATGTACAAGAATATAACTACTATAATACTACTCCTATGTACAAGAATATAACCACAATAATACTACTCCTATACACAAGAATATAACTACTATAATACTGCTCCTATGTACAAGAATATAACTACTATAATACTACCTCCTATGTACAAGAATATAACTACTATAATACTGCTCCAATGTACAAGAATATAACTACTATAATACTAATACTATGTACAAGAATATAACCACTATAATACTACCTCCTATGTACAAGAATATAACTACTATAATACTACCTCCTATGTACAAGAATATAACTACTATAATACTACTCCTATGTACAAGAATATAACTACTATAATACTGCTACTATGTACAAGAATATAACTACTATAATACTACCTCCTATGTACAAGAATATAACTACTATAATACTGCTCCTATGTACAAGAATATAGCTACTATAATACTACTATTACGTACAAGAATATAACTACTATAATACTGCCCCTAAGTACAGGGATATACTATAATACTACTACTATGTACAAGAATATAACAACTATAATACTACTCCTATGTACAAGAATATATCTACTATAATACTGCTCCTATGTACAAGAATATAACTACTATAATACTGACCCCTTATGTACAAGAATATAACTACTGTAATACTGTCCCCTATGTACAGGAATATACTATAATACTACTCCTATGTACAAGAATATAACTACTATAATACTGCTCCTATGTACAAGCATATAACTACTAGAGATGAGCGAACACTAAAATGTTCGAGGTTCGAAATTCGATTCGAACAGCCGCTCACTGTTCGAGTGTTCGAATGGGTTTCGAACCCCATTATAGTCTATGGGGAACATAAACTCGTTAAGGGGGAAACCCAAATTCGTGTCTGGAGGGTCACCAAGTCCACTATGACACCCCAGGAAATGATACCAACACCCTGGAATGACACTGGGACAGCAGGGGAAGCATGTCTGGGGGCATAAAAGTCACTTTATTTCATGGAAATCCCTGTCAGTTTGCGATTTTCGCAAGCTAACTTTTCCCCATAGAAATGCATTGGCCAGTGCTGATTGGCCAGAGTACGGAACTCGACCAATCAGCGCTGGCTCTGCTGGAGGAGGCGGAGTCTAAGATCGCTCCACACCAGTCTCCATTCAGGTCCGACCTTAGACTCCGCCTCCTCCAGCAGAGCCAGCGCTGATTGGCCGAATTCCGTACTCTGGCCAATCAGCACTGGCTAATGCATTGTATTGGCGTGATGAAGCAGTGCTGAATGTGTGTGCTTAGCACACACATTCAGCTCTACTTCATCGGGCTAATAGAATGCATTGGCCAATCAGCGCTGGCCAATGCATTCTATTAGCGTGAACTGAGTTTGCACAGGGGTTCTAGTGCACCCTCGGCTCTGCTACATCAGATTGCTACATCTGATGTAGCAGTGCCGAGTGTGCATCAGATGTGTAGTTGAGCAAAACTGACTCAGCACTGCAAAGTCTCTGCATTCGCATAGGAATGCATTAGCCAGCCTTCGGCCAATCAGCGCTGGCTCTGCCGGAGGAGGCGGAGTCTAAGGTCGGACCTGAATGGAGACTGGTGTGGAGCGATCTTAGACTCCGCCTCCTCCAGCAGAGCCAGCGCTGATTGGTCGAGTTCCATACTCTGGCCAATCAGCGCTGGCCAATGCATTCTATTAGCTTGATGAAGCAGAGTGAGGGTTCAAGTGCACCCTCGGCTTTCCTACATCAGAGCCGAGGGTGCGCTTGAACCCTTGTGCAGCCTCGGCTCTGCTACATCAGAGCCGAGGGTGCGCTTGAACCCTTGTGCACACTCTGCTTCATCAAGCTAATAGAATGCATTGGCCAGCACTGATTGGCCAGAGTACGGAATTCGGCCAATCAGCGCTGGCCAATGCATCCCTATGGGAAAAAGTTTATCTCACAAAAATCACAATTACACACCCGATAGAGCCCCAAAAAGTTATTTTTAATAACATTCCCCCCTAAATAAAGGTTCTCCCTAGCTATCCCTGCCTGTACAGCTATCCCTGTCTCATAGTCACAAAGTTCACATTCTCATATGACCCGGATTTGAAATCCACTATTCGTCTAAAATGGAGGTCACCTGATTTCGGCAGCCAATGACTTTTTCCAATTTTTTTCAATGCCCCCGGTGTCGTAGTTCCTGTCCCACCTCCCCTGCGCTGTTATTGGTGCAAAAAAGGCGCCAGGGAAGGTGGGAGGGGAATCGAATGTTGGCGCACTTTACCACGCGGTGTTCGATTCGATTCGAACATGGCGAACACCCTGATATCCGATCGAACATGTGTTCGATAGAACACTGTTCGCTCATCTCTAATAACTACTATAATACTACCTCCTATGTACAAGAATATAACTACTATAATACTACTCCTATGTACAAGAATATAACTACTATAATACTACTCCTATGTACAAGAATATAACTACTATAATACTGCTCCTATGTACAAGAATATAACTACTATAATGCTGCTCCTATGTACAAGAATATAACTACTATAATACTGCTCCTATGTACAAGAATATAACTACTATAATACTGCTACTATGTACAAGAATATAACTACTATAACACTGCTCCTATGTACAAGAATATAACTACTATAATACTGCTCCTATGTACAAGAATATAACTACTATAATACTGCTCCTATGTACAAGAATATAACTACTGTAATACTACCTCCTATGTACAAGAATATAACTACTATAATACTACTCCTATGTACAAGAATATAACTACTATAATACTACCTCCTATATACAAGAATATAACTACTATAATACTGCTCCTATGTACAAGAATATAACTACTATAACACTACTCCTATGTACAAGAATATAACTACTATAATACTACTCCTATGTGCAAGAATATAACTACTATAATACTACTCCTATGTACAAGAATATAACTACTATAATACTACCTCCCATGTACAAGAATATAATTACTATAATACTACCTCCTATGTACAAGAATATAACTACTAT
The DNA here is from genome assembly GCF_031893055.1 of Leptodactylus fuscus. NCBI lineage: Eukaryota > Metazoa > Chordata > Amphibia > Anura > Leptodactylidae > Leptodactylus > Leptodactylus fuscus. Next base: position 219,299,050 of record NC_134268.1, on the reverse strand, counting down.
AATACTGCTCCTATGTACAAGAATATAACTACTATAATACTACTCCTATGTACAAGAATATAACTACTATAATACTGCTCCTATGTACAAGAATATAACTACTATAATACTGCTCCTATGTACAAGCATATAACTACTATAATACTACCTCCTATGTACAAGAATATAACTACTATAATACTACTCCTATGTACAAGAATATAACTACTATAATACTGCTCCTATGTACAAGCATATAACTACTATAATACTACCTCCTATGTACAAGAATATAACTACTATAATACTACCTCCTATGCACAAGAATATAACTACTATAATACTACTCCTATGTACAAGAATATAACTACTATAATACTGCTCCTATGTACAAGAATATAACTACTATAATACTGCTCCTATGTACAAGAATATAACTACTATAATACTGCTCCTATGTACAAGAATATAACTACTATAATACTACTCCTATGTACAAGAATATAACTACTATAATACTACTCCTATGTACAAGAATATAACTACTATAATACTACTCCTATGTACAATAATATAACTACTATAATATTGCTCCTATGTACAAGAATATAAATACTATAATACTACCTCCTATGTACAAGAATATAACTACTATAATACTACTCCTATGTACAAGAATATAACTACTACAATACTGCTCCTATGTACAAGAATATAACTACTATAATACTGCTCCTATGTACAAGAATATAACTACTATAATACTACTCCTATGTACAAGAATATAACTACTATAATACTGCTCCTATGTACAAGAATATAACTACTATAATACTGCTCCTATGTACAAGCATATAACTACTATAATACTACCTCCTATGTACAAGAATATAACTACTATAATACTACCTCCTATGTACAAGAATATAACTACTATAATACTACTCCTATGTACAAGAATATAACTACTATAATACTGCTCCTATGTACAAGAATATAACTACTATAATACTGCTCCTATGTACAAGAATATAACTACTATAATACTGCTCCTATGTACAAGAATATAACTACTATAATACTGCTCCTATGTACAAGAAAATATCTACTATAATACTGCTCCTATGTACAAGAATATAACTACTATAATACTGCTCCTATGTACAAGAATATAACTACTATAATACTGCTCCTATGTACAAGAATATAACTACTATAATACTGCTCCTATGTACAAGAATATAACTACTATAATACTGCTCCTATGTACAAGAATATAACTACTATAATACTACTCCTATGTACAAGCATATAACTACTATAATACTACTCCTATACACAAGAATATAACTAATACTACTCCTATACACAAGAATATAACTACTATAGTACTGCTCCTATGTACAAGAATATAACTACTATAATACTGCTCCTATGTACAAGAATATAACTACTATAATACTGCTCATATGTACAAGAATATAACTACTATAATACTACTCCTATGTACAAGAATATAACTACTATAATACTACCTCCTATGTACAAGAATATAACTACTATAATACTACTCCTATGTACAAGAATATAACTACTATAATACTGCTCCTATGTACAAGAATATAAATACTATAACACTGCTCCTATGTACAAGAATATAACTACTATAATACTACTCCTATGTACAATAATATAACTACTATAATACTACTCTATGTACAAGAATATAACTACTATAATACTACTCCTATACACAAGAATATAACTACTATAATACTGCTCCTATGTACAAGAATATATATACTATAATACTGCTCCTATGTACAAGAATATAACTACTATAATACTACTACTATGTACAAGAATATAACCACTATAATACTACCTCCTATGTACAAGAATATAACTACTATAATACTACCTCCTATGTACAAGAATATAACTACTATAATACTACCTCCTATGTACAAGAATATAACTACTATAATACTACCTCCTATGTACAAGAATATAACTACTATAATACTACTCCTATGTACAAGAATATAACTACTATAATACTACCTCCTATGTACAAGAATATAACTACTATAATACTGCTACTATGTACAAGAATATAACTACTATAATACTACCTCCTATGTACAAGAATATAACTACTATAATACTGCTCCTATGTACAAGAATATAACTACTATAATACTACTCCTACGTACAAGAATATAACTACTATAATACTGCCCCTATGTACAAGAATATAACTACTATAATACTACTACTATGTACAAGAATATAACTACTATAATACTACTCCTATGTACAAGAATATATCTACTATAATACTGCTCCTATGTACAAGAATATAACTACTATAATACTGACCCCTTATGTACAAGAATATAACTACTGTAATACTGTCCCCTATGTACAGGAATATACTATAATACTACTCCTATATACAAGAATATGACTACTATAATACTACTCCTATGTACAAGAATATAACTACTATAATACTTCTCCTATGTACAAGAATATAACTACAATAATACTACTCCTATACACAAGAATATAACTACTATAATACTACTCCTATACACAAGAATATAACTACTATAATACTGCTCCTATGTACAAGAATATAACTACTATAATACTGCTCCTATGTACAAGAATATAACTACTATAATACTGCTCCTATGTACAAGCATATAACTACTATAATACGACCTCCTATGTACAAGAATATAACTACTATAATACTACCTCCTATGTACAAGAATATAACTACTATAATACTACTCCTATGTACAAGAATATAACTACTATAATACTGCCCCCTATGTACAGGAATATACTATAATACTACCTCCTATGTACAAGAATATAACTACTATAATACTACCTCCTATGTACAAGAATATAACTACTATAATATTACTCCTATGTACAAGAATATAACTACTATAATACTACTCCTATGTACAAGAATATAACCACTATAATACTGCTCCTATGTACAAGAAAATAACTACTATAATACTACTCCTATAAACAAGAATATAACTACTATAATACTGCTCCTATGTACAAGAATATAACTACTATAATACTACTACTATGTACAAGAATATAACTACTATAATACTACTCCTATACACAAGAATATAACTACTATAATACTACTCCTATACATAAGAATATAACTACTATAATACTGCTCCTATGTACAAGAATATAACTACTATAATATTACTCCTATGTACAAGAATATAACTACTATAATACTACCTTCTATGTACAAGAATATAACTACTATAATACTATCTCCTATGTACAAGAATATAACTACTATAATACTACTCCTATGTACAAGAATATAACCACTATAATACTGCTCCTATGTACAAGAAAATAACTACTATAATACTACTCCTATAAACAAGAATATAACTACTATAATACTGCTCCTATGTACAAGAATATAACTACTATAATACTACTCCTATGTACAAGAATATAACTACTATAATACTACTCCTATACACAAGAATATAACTACTATAATACTACTCCTATACACAAGAATATAACTACTATAATACTGCTCCTATGTACAAGAATATAACTACTATAATACTACCTCCTATGTACAAGAATATAACTACTATAATATTACTCCTATGTACAAGAATATAACTACTATAATACTACCTTCTATGTACAAGAATATAACTACTATAATACTATCTCCTATGTACAAGAAAATAACTACTATAATACTACTCCTATAAACAAGAATATAACTACTATAATACTGCTCCTATGTACAAGAATATAACTACTATAATACTACTCCTATGTACAAGAATATAACTACTATAATACTACTCCTATACACAAGAATATAACTACTATAATACTACTCCTATACACAAGAATATAACTACTATAATACTGCTCCTATGTACAAGAATATAACTACTATAAAACTACCTCCTATGTACAAGAATATAACTACTATAATACTGCTCCTATGTACAAGAATATAACTACTATAATACTGCTCCTATGTACAAGCATATAACTACTATAATACTACCTCCTATGTACAAGAATATAACTACTATAATACTACCTCCTATGTACAAGAATATAACTACTATAATACTACTCCTATGTACAAGAATATAACCACTATAATACTGTTCCTATGTACAAGAATATAACTACTATAATACTACCTCCTATGTACAAGAATATAACTACTATAATACTACTCCTATGTACAAGAATATAACCACTATAATACTGCTCCTATGTACAAGAATATAACTACTATAATACTACTCCTATGTACAAGAATATAACTACTATAATACTACCTCCTATGCACAAGAATATAACTACTATAATACTACTCCTATGTACAAGAATATAACTACTAAAACACTGCTCCTATGTACAAGAATATAACTACTATAATACTGCTCCTATGTACAAGAATATAACTACTATAATACTGCTCCTATGTACAAGAATATAACTACTATAATACTGCTCCTATGTACAAGAATATAACTACTATAATACTGCTCCTATGTACAAGAATATAACTACTATAATACTGCTCCTATGTACAAGAATATAACTACTATAATACTGCTCCTATGTACAAGAATATAACTACTATAATACTACTCCTAAGTACAAGAATATAACTACTATAATACTACTCCTATGTACAAGAATATAACTACTATAATACTACTCCTATGTATAATAATATAACTACTATAATATTGCTCCTATGTACAAGAATATAACTACTATAATACTACCTCCTATATACAAGAATATAACTACTATAATACTACTCCTATGTACAAGAATATAACTACTATAATACTGCTCCTATGTACAAGAATATAACTACTATAATACTACTCCTATGTACAAGAATATAACTACTATAATACTGCTCCTATGTACAAGAATATAACTACTATAATACTGCTCCTATGTACAAGCATATAACTACTATAATACTACCTCCTATGTACAAGAATATAACTACTATAATACTACCTCCTATGTACAAGAATATAACTACTATAATACTACTCCTATGTACAAGAATATAACTACTATAATACTGCTCCTATGTACAAGAATATAACTACTATAATACTGCTCCTATGTACAAGAATATAACTACTATAATACTGCTCCTATGTACAAGAATATAACTACTATAATACTGCTCCTATGTACAAGAAAATATCTACTATAATACTGCTCCTATGTACAAGAATATAACTACTATAATACTGCTCCTATGTACAAGAATATAACTACTTTAATACTGCTCCTATGTACAAGAATATAACTACTATAATACTGCTCCTATGTACAAGAATATAACTACTATAATACTGCTCCTATGTACAAGAATATAACTACTATAATACTACTCCTATGTACAAGCATATAACTACTATAATACTACTCCTATGTACAAGAATATAACTACTATAATACTACCTCCTATGTACAAGAATATAACTACTATAATACTACTCCTATGTACAAGAATATATATACTATAATACTACCTCCTATGTACAAGAATATAACTACTATAATACTACCTCCTATGTACAAGAATATAACTACTATAATACTACCTCCTATGTACAAGAATATAACTACTATAATACTACTCCTATGTACAAGAATATAACTACTATAATACTGCTCCTATGTACAAGAATATAACTACTATAACACTGCTCCTATGTACAAGAATATAACTACTATAATACTACTCCTATGTACAATAATATAACTACTATAATACTACTCTATGTACAAGAATATAACTACTATAATACTACTCCTATACACCAGAATATAACTACTATTATACTGCTCCTATGTACAAGAATATATATACTATAATACTGCTCCTATGTACAAGAATATAACTACTATAATACTACTACTATGTACAAGAATATAACCACTGTAATACTACCTCCTATGTACAAGAATATAACTACTATAATACTACCTCCTATGTACAAGAATATAACTACTATAATACTACCTCCTATGTACAAGAATATAACTACTATAATACTACCTCCTATGTACAAGAATATAACTACTATAATACTACTCCTATGTACAAGAATATAACTACTATAATACTACCTCCTATGTACAAGAATATAACTACTATAATACTGCTACTATGTACAAGAATATAACTACTATAATACTACCTCCTATGTACAAGAATATAACTACTATAATACTGCTCCTATGTACAAGAATATAACTACTATAATACTACTCCTACGTACAAGAATATAACTACTATAATACTGCCCCTATGTACAGGGATATACTATAATACTACTACTATGTACAAGAATATAACTACTATAATACTACTCCTATGTACAAGAATATATCTACTATAATACTGCTCCTATGTACAAGAATATAACTACTATAATACTGACCCCTTATGTACAAGAATATAACTACTGTAATACTGTCCCCTATGTACAGGAATATACTATAATACTACTCCTATGTACAAGAATATGACTACTATAATACTACTCCTATGTACAAGAATATAACTACAATAATACTACTCCTATACACAAGAATATAACTACTATAATACTACTCCTATACACAAGAATATAACTACTATAATACTGCTCCTATGTACAAGAATATAACTACTATAATACTGCTCCTATGTACAAGAATATAACTACTATAATACTGCTCCTATGTACAAGCATATAACTACTATAATACTACCTCCTATGTACAAGAATATAACTACTATAATACTACCTCCTATGTACAAGAATATAACTACTATAATACTACTCCTATGTACAAGAATATAACTACTATAATACTGCCCCCTATGTACAGGAATATACTATAATACTACTCCTATGTACAAGAATATAACTACTATAATACTACCTCCTATGTACAAGAATATAACTACTATAATATTACTCCTATGTACAAGAATATAACTACTATAATACTATCTCCTATGTACAAGAATATAACTACTATAATACTACTCCTATGTACAAGAATATAACTACTATAATACTACCTCCTATGTACAAGAATATAACCACTATAATACTGCTCCTATGTACAAGAAAATAACTACTATAATACTACTCCTATAAACAAGAATATAACTACTATAATACTGCTCCTATGTACAAGAATATAACTACTATAATACTACTCCTATGTACAAGAATATAACTACTATAATACTACTCCTATACACAAGAATATAACTACTATAATACTACTCCTATACACAAGAATATAACTACTATAATACTGCTCCTATGTACAAGAATATAACTACTATAATACTACCTCCTATGTACAAGAATATAACTACTATAATATTACTCCTATGTACAAGAATATAACTACTATAATACTACCTTCTATGTTCAAGAATATAACTACTATAATACTATCTCCTATGTACAAGAATATAACTACTATAATACTACTCCTATGTACAAGAATATAACCACTATAATACTGCTCCTATGTACAAGAAAATAACTACTATAATACTACTCCTATAAACAAGAATATAACTACTATAATACTGCTCCTATGTACAAGAATATAACTAGTATAATACTACTCCTATGTACAAGAATATAACTACTATAATACGACTCCTATACACAAGAATATAACTACTATAATACTACTCCTATACACAAGAATATAACTACTATAATACTGCTCCTATGTACAAGAATATAACTACTATAATACTACCTCCTATGTACAAGAATATAACTACTATAATACTGCTCCTATGTACAAGAATATAACTACTATAATACTGCTCCTATGTACAAGCATATAACTACTATAATACTACCTCCTATGTACAAGAATATAACTACTATAATACTACCTCCTATGTACAAGAATATAACTACTATAATACTACTCCTATGTACAAGAATATAACCACTATAATACTGTTCCTATGTACAAGAATATAACTACTATAATACTGCTCCTATGTACAAGAAAATAACTACTATAATACTACTCCTATAAACAAGAATATAACTACTATAATACTGCTCCTATGTACAAGAATATAACTACTATAATACTACTCCTATGTACAAGAATATAACTACTATAATACTGCCCCCTATGTACAGGAATATACTATAATACTACTCCTATGTACAAGAATATAACTACTATAATACTGTCCCCTATGTACAGGAATATACTATAATACTACTCCTATGTACAAGAATATAACTACTATAATACTACCTCCTATGTACAAGAATATAACTACTATAATACTACTCCTATGTACAAGAATATAACTACTATAATACTACCTCCTATGTACAAGAATATATCTACTATAATACTGCTCCTATGTACTAGAATATAACTACTATAATACTACTCCTATGTACAAGAATATATCTACTATAATACTACTCCTATGTACAACAATATATCTACTATAATACTACTCCTATACACAAGAATATAACTACTATAATACTGCTCCTATGTACAAGAATATAACTACTATAATACTACTCCTACGTACAAGAATATAACTACTATAATACTGCCCCTATGTACAGGGATATACTATAATACTACTACTATGTACAAGAATATAACTACTATAATACTACTCCTATGTACAAGAATATATCTACTATAATACTGCTCCTATGTACAAGAATATAACTACTATAATACTGACCCCTTATGTACAAGAATATAACTACTGTAATACTGTCCCCTATGTACAGGAATATACTATAATACTACTCCTATGTACAAGAATATGACTACTATAATACTACTCCTATGTACAAGAATATAACTACTATAATACTACTCCTATGTACAAGAATATAACTACAATAATACTACTCCTATACACAAGAATATAACTACTATAATACTACTCCTATACACAAGAATATAACTACTATAATACTGCTCCTATGTACAAGAATATAACTACTATAATACTGCTCCTATGTACAAGAATATAATTACTATAATACTGCTCCTATGTACAAGCATATAACTACTATAATACTACCTCCTATGTACAAGAATATAACTACTAAAATACTACCTCCTATGTACAAGAATATAACTACTATAATACTACTCCTATGTACAAGAATATAACTACTATAATACTGCCCCCTATGTACAGGAATATACTATAATACTACTCCTATGTACAAGAATATAACTACTATAATACTACCTCTTATGTACAAGAATATAACTACTATAATATTACTCCTATGTACAAGAATATAACTACTATAATACTACTCCTATGTACAAGAATATAACCACTATAATACTGCTCCTATGTACAAGAAAATAACTACTATAATACTACTCCTATAAACAAGAATATAACTACTATAATACTGCTCCTATGTACAAGAATATAACTACTATAATACTACTCCTATGTACAAGAATATAACTACTATAATACTACTCCTATGCACAAGAATATAACTACTATAATACTACTCCTATGTACAATAATATAACTACTATAATACTACTCCTATGTATAAGAATATAACTACTATAATACTACTCCTATACACAAGAATATAACTAATATAATACTGCTCCTATGTACAAGAATATAACTACTATAATACTACCTCCTATGTACAAGAATATAACTACTATAATATTACTCCTATGTACAAGAATATAACTACTATAATACTACCTTCTATGTACAAGAATATAACTACTATAATACTATCTCCTATGTACAAGAATATAACTACTATAATACTACTCCTATGTACAAGAATATAACTACTATAATACTACTCCTATACACAAGAATATAACTACTATAATACTACTCCTATACACAAGAATATAACTACTATAATACTGCTCCTATGTACAAGAATATAACTACTATAATACTACCTCCTATGTACAAGAATATAACTACTATAATACTGCTCCTATGTACAAGAATATAACTACTATAATACTGCTCCTATGTACAAGCATATAACTACTATAATACTACCTCCTATGTACAAGAATATAACTACTATAATACTACCTCCTATGTACAAGAATATAACTACTATAATACTACTCCTATGTACAAGAATATAACCACTATAATACTGCTCCTATGTACAAGCATATAACTACTATAATACTACCTCCTATGTACAAGCATATAACTACTATAATACTACCTCCTATGTACAAGAATATAACTACTATAATACTACCTCCTATGTACAAGAATATAACTACTATAATACTACTCCTATGTACAAGAATATAACCACTATAATACTGCTCCTATGTACAAGAAAATAACTACTATAATACTACTCCTATAAACAAGAATATAACTACTATAATACTGCTCCTATGTACAAGAATATAACTACTATAATACTACTCCTATGTACAAGAATATAACTACTATAATACTGCCCCCTATGTACAGGAATATACTATAATACTACTCCTATGTACAAGAATATGACTACTATAATACTACTCCTATGTACAAGAATATAACTACAATAATACTACTCCTATACACAAGAATATAACTACTATAATACTACTCCTATACACAAGAATATAACTACTATAATACTGCTCCTATGTACAAGAATATAACTACTATAATACTGCTCCTATGTACAAGAATATAACTACTATAATACTGCTCCTATGTACAAGCATATAACTACTATAATACTACCTCCTATGTACAAGAATATAACTACTAAAATACTACCTCCTATGTACAAGAATATAACTACTATAATACTACTCCTATGTACAAGAATATAACTACTATAATACTGCCCCCTATGTACAGGAATATACTATAATACTACTCCTATGTACAAGAATATAACTACTATAATACTACCTCTTATGTACAAGAATATAACTACTATAATATTACTCCTATGTACAAGAATATAACTACTATAATACTACTCCTATGTACAAGAATATAACCACTATAATACTGCTCCTATGTACAAGAAAATAACTACTATAATACTACTCCTATAAACAAGAATATAACTACTATAATACTGCTCCTATGTACAAGAATATAACTACTATAATACTGCTCCTATGTACAAGAATATAACTACTATAATACTGCTCCTATGTACAAGAATATAACCACTATAATACTGTTCCTATGTACAAGAATATAACTACTATAATACTACCTCCTATGTACAAGAATATAACTACTATAATACTACCTCCTATGTACAAGAATATAACTACTATAATACTACTCCTATGTACAAGAATATAACCACTATAATACTGTTCCTATGTACAAGAATATAACTACTATAATACTGCTCCTATGTACAAGAAAATAACTACTATAATACTACTCCTATAAACAAGAATATAACTACTATAATACTGCTCCTATGTACAAGAATATAACTACTATAATACTACTCCTATGTACAAGAATATAACTACTATAATACTGCCCCCTATGTACAGGAATATACTATAATACTACTCCTATGTACAAGAATATAACTACTATAATACTGTCCCCTATGTACAGGAATATACTATAATACTACTCCTATGTACAAGAATATAACTACTATAATACTACCTCCTATGTACAAGAATATAACTACTATAATACTACTCCTATGTACAAGAATATAACTACTATAATACTACCTCCTATGTACAAGAATATATCTACTATAATACTGCTCCTATGTACTAGAATATAACTACTATAATACTACTCCTATGTACAAGAATATATCTACTATAATACTACTCCTATGTACAAGAATATATCTACTATAATACTACTCCTATGTACAAGAATATAACTACTATAATACTACCTCCTATGTACAAGAATATAACTACTATAATACTGCTCCTATGTACAAGAATATAACTACTATAATACTACCTCCTATGTACAAGAATATAACTACTATAATACTGCTCCTATGTACAAGAATATAACTACTATAATACTACTCGTACGTACAAGAATATAACTACTATAATACTGCCCCTATGTACAGGGATATACTATAATACTACTACTATGTACAAGAATATAACTACTATAATACTACTCCTATGTACAAGAATATATCTACTATAATACTGCTCCTATGTACAAGAATATAACTACTATAATACTGACCCCTTATGTACAAGAATATAACTACTGTAATACTGTCCCCTATGTACAGGAATATACTATAATACTACTCCTATGTACAAGAATATGACTACTATAATACTACTCCTATGTACAAGAATATAACTACTATAATACTACTCCTATGTACAAGAATATAACTACAATAATACTACTCCTATACACAAGAATATAACTACTATAATACTACTCCTATAAACAAGAATATAACTACTATAATACTGCTCCTATGTACAAGAATATAACTACTATAATACTGCTCCTATGTACAAGAATATAATTACTATAATACTGCTCCTATGTACAAGCATATAACTACTATAATACTACCTCCTATGTACAAGAATATAACTACTAAAATACTACCTCCTATGTACAAGAATATAACTACTATAATGCTACTCCTATGTACAAGAATATAACTACTATAATACTACCTCCTATGTACAAGAATATAACCACTATAATACTGCTCCTATGTACAAGAAAATAACTACTATAATACTACTCCTATAAACAAGAATATAACTACTATAATACTGCTCCTATGTACAAGAATATAACTACTATAATACTACTCCTATGTACAAGAATATAACTACTATAATACTACTCCTATACACAAGAATATAACTACTATAATACTACTCCTATACACAAGAATATAACTTTTATAATACTGCTCCTATGTACAAGAATATAACTACTATAATACTACCTCCTATGTACAAGAATATAACTACTATAATATTACTCCTATGTACAAGAATATAACTACTATAATACTACCTTCTATGTTCAAGAATATAACTACTATAATACTATCTCCTATGTACAAGAATATAACTACTATAATACTACTGCTATGTACAAGAATATAACCACTATAATACTGCTCCTATGTACAAGAAAATAACTACTATAATACTACTCCTATAAACAAGAATATAACTACTATAATACTGCTCCTATGTACAAGAATATAACTACTATAATACTACTCCTATGTACAAGAATATAACTACTATAATACGACTCCTATACACAAGAATATAACTACTATAATACTACTCCTATACACAAGAATATAACTACTATAATACTGCTCCTATGTACAAGAATATAACTACTATAATACTACCTCCTATGTACAAGAATATAACTACTATAATACTGCTCCTATGTACAAGAATATAACTACTATAATACTGCTCCTATGTACAAGCATATAACTACTATAATACTACCTCCTATGTACAAGAATATAACTACTATAATACTACCTCCTATGTACAAGAATATAACTACTATAATACTACTCCTATGTACAAGAATATAACCACTATAATACTGTTCCTATGTACAAGAATATAACTACTATAATACTGCTCCTATGTACAAGAAAATAACTACTATAATACTACTCCTATAAACAAGAATATAACTACTATAATACTGCTCCTATGTACAAGAATATAACTACTATAATACTACTCCTATGTACAAGAATATAACTACTATAATACTGCCCCCTATGTACAGGAATATACTATAATACTACTCCTATGTACAAGAATATAACTACTATAATACTGTCCCCTATGTACAGGAATATACTATAATACTACTCCTATGTACAAGAATATAACTACTATAATACTACCTCCTATGTACAAGAATATAACTACTATAATACTACTCCTATGTACAAGAATATAACTACTATAATACTACCTCCTATGTACAAGAATATATCTACTATAATACTGCTCCTATGTACTAGAATATAACTACTATAATACTACTCCTATGTACAAGAATATATCTACTATAATACTACTCCTATGTACAAGAATATATCTACTATAATACTATTCCTATGTACAAGAATATAACTACTATAATACTACCTCCTATGTACAAGAATATAACTACTATAATACTGCTCCTATGTACAACAATATAACTACTATAATACTACCTCCTATGTACAAGAATATAACTACTATAATACTGCTCCTATGTACAAGAATATAACTACTATAATACTACTCCTACGTACAAGAATATAACTACTATAATACTGCCCCTATGTACAGGGATATACTATAATACTACTACTATGTACAAGAATATAACTACTATAATACTACTCCTATGTACAAGAATATATCTACTATAATACTGCTCCTATGTACAAGAATATAACTACTATAATACTGACCCCTTATGTACAAGAATATAACTACTGTAATACTGTCCCCTATGTACAGGAATATACTATAATACTACTCCTATGTACAAGAATATGACTACTATAATACTACTCCTATGTACAAGAATATAACTACTATAATACTACTCCTATGTACAAGAATATAACTACAATAATACTACTCCTATACACAAGAATGTAACTACTATAATACTACTCCTATACACAAGAATATAACTACTATAATACTGCTCCTATGTACAAGAATATAACTACTATAATACTGCTCCTATGTACAAGAATATAATTACTATAATACTGCTCCTATGTACAAGCATATAACTACTATAATACTACCTCCTATGTACAAGAATATAACTACTAAAATACTACCTCCTATGTACAAGAATATAACTACTATAATGCTACTCCTATGTACAAGAATATAACTACTATAATACTGCCCCCTATGTACAGGAATATACTATAATACAACTCCTATGTACAAGAATATAACTACTATAATACTACTCCTATGTACAAGAATATAACCACTATAATACTGCTCCTATGTACAAGAAAATAACTACTATAATACTACTCCTATAAACAAGAATATAACTACTATAATACTGCTCCTATGTACAAGAATATAACTACTATAATACTACTCCTATGTACAAGAATATATCTACTATAATACTGCTCCTATGTACAAGAATATAACTACTATAATACTGACCCCTTATGTACAAGAATATAACTACTGTAATACTGTCCCCTGTGTACAGGAATATACTATAATACTACTCCTATGTACAAGAATATGACTACTATAATACTACTCCTATGTACAAGAATATAACTACTATAATACTACTCCTATGTACAAGAATATAACTACAATAATACTACTCCTATACACAAGAATATAACTACTATAATACTACTCCTATAAACAAGAATATAACTACTATAATACTGCTCCTATGTACAAGAATATAACTACTATAATACTGCTCCTATGTACAAGAATATAATTACTATAATACTGCTCCTATGTACAAGCATATAACTACTATAATACTACCTCCTATGTACAAGAATATAACTACTAAAATACTACCTCCTATGTACAAGAATATAACTACTATAATGCTACTCCTATGTACAAGAATATAACTACTATAATACTACCTCCTATGTACAAGAATATAACCACTATAATACTGCTCCTATGTACAAGAAAATAACTACTATAATACTACTCCTATAAACAAGAATATAACTACTATAATACTGCTCCTATGTACAAGAATATAACTACTATAATACTACTCCTATGTACAAGAATATAACTACTATAATACTACTCCTATACACAAGAATATAACTACTATAATACTACTCCTATACACAAGAATATAACTTTTATAATACTGCTCCTATGTACAAGAATATAACTACTATAATACTACCTCCTATGTACAAGAATATAACTACTATAATATTACTCCTATGTACAAGAATATAACTACTATAATACTACCTTCTATGTTCAAGAATATAACTACTATAATACTATCTCCTATGTACAAGAATATAACTACTATAATACTACTCCTATGTACAAGAATATAACCACTATAATACTGCTCCTATGTACAAGAAAATAACTACTATAATACTACTCCTATAAACAAGAATATAACTACTATAATACTGCTCCTATGTACAAGAATATAACTACTATAATACTACTCCTATGTACAAGAATATAACTACTATAATACGACTCCTATACACAAGAATATAACTACTATAATACTACTCCTATACACAAGAATATAACTACTATAATACTGCTCCTATGTACAAGAATATAACTACTATAATACTACCTCCTATGTACAAGAATATAACTACTATAATACTGCTCCTATGTACAAGAATATAACTACTATAATACTGCTCCTATGTACAAGCATATAACTACTATAATACTACCTCCTATGTACAAGAATATAACTACTATAATACTACCTCCTATGTACAAGAATATAACTACTATAATACTGCTCCTATGTACAAGAATATAACTACTATAATACTGCTCCTATGTACAAGCATATAACTACTATAATACTACCTCCTATGTACAAGAATATAACTACTATAATACTACCTCCTATGTACAAGAATATAACTACTATAATACTACTCCTATGTACAAGAATATAACCACTATAATACTGTTCCTATGTACAAGAATATAACTACTATAATACTGCTCCTATGTACAAGAAAATAACTACTATAATACTACTCCTATAAACAAGAATATAACTACTATAATACTGCTCCTATGTACAAGAATATAACTACTATAATACTACTCCTATGTACAAGAATATAACTACTATAATACTGCCCCCTATGTACAGGAATATACTATAATACTACTCCTATGTACAAGAATATGACTACTATAATACTACTCCTTTGTACAAGAATATAACTACAATAATACTACTCCTATACACAAGAATATAACTACTATAATACTACTCCTATACACAAGAATATAACTACTATAATACTGCTCCTATGTACAAGAATATAACTACTATAATACTGCTCCTATGTACAAGAATATAACTACTATAATACTGCTCCTATGTACAAGCATATAACTACTATAATACTACCTCCTATGTACAAGAATATAACTACTATAATACTACCTCCTATGTACTAGAATATAACTACTATAATACTACTCCTATGTACAAGAATATAACTACTATAATACTGCCCCCTATGTACAGGAATATACTATAATACTACTCCTATGTACAAGAATATAACTACTATAATACTACCTCCTATGTACAAGAATATAACTACTATAATATTACTCCTATGTACAAGAATATAACTACTATAATACTATCTCCTATGTACAAGAATATAACTACTATAATACTGCTCCTATGTACAAGAAAATAACTACTATAATACTACTCCTATAAACAAGAATATAACTACTATAATACTGCTCCTATGTACAAGAATATAACTACTATAATACTACTCCTATGTACAAGAATATAACTACTATAATACTACTCCTATACACAAGAATATAACTACTATAATACTACTCCTATACACAAGAATATAACTACTATAATACTGCTCCTATGTACAAGAATATAACTACTATAATACTACCTCCTATGTACAAGAATATAACTACTATAATATTACTCCTATGTACAAGAATATAACTACTATAATACTACCTTCTATGTACAAGAATATAACTACTATAATACTACTCCTATGTACAAGAATATAACCACTATAATAATGCTCCTATGTACAAGAAAATAACTACTATAATACTACTCCTATAAACAAGAATATAACTACTATAATACTGCTCCTATGTACAAGAATATAACTACTATAATACTACCTCCTATGTACAAGAATATAACTACTATAATACTGCTCCTATGTACAAGAATATAACTACTATAATACTGCTCCTATGTACAAGCATATAACTACTATAATACTACCTCCTATGTACAAGAATATAACTACTATAATACTACCTCCTATGTACAAGAATATAACTACTATAATACTACTCCTATGTACAAGAATATAACTACTATAATACTACTCCTATGTACAAGAATAACCACTATAATACTGCTCCTATGTACAAGAAAATAACTACTATAATACTACTCCTATAAACAAGAATATAACTACTATAGTACTGCTCCTATGTACAAGAATATAACTACTATAATACTACTCCTATGTACAAGAATATAACTACTATAATACTACTCCTATACACAAGAATATAACTACTATAATACTGCTCCTATGTACAAGAATATAACTACTATAATACTACCTCCTATGTACAAGAATATAACTACTATAATACTGCTCCTATGTACAAGAATATAACTACTATAATACTGCTCCTATGTACAAGCATATAACTACTATAATACTACCTCCTATGTACAAGAATATAACTACTATAATACTACCTCCTATGTACAAGAATATAACTACTATAATACTACTCCTATGTACAAGAATATAACTACTATAATACTGTTCCTATGTACAAGAATATAACTAATATAATACTGCTCCTATGTACAAGAAAATAACTACTATAATACTACTCCTATAAACAAGAATATAACTACTATAATACTGCTCCTATGTACAAGAATATAACTACTATAATACTACTCCTATGTACAAGAATATAACTACTATAATACTGCCCCCTATGTACAGGAATATACTATAATACTACTCCTATGTACAAGAATATAACTACTATAATACTGTCCCCTATGTACAGGAATATACTATAATACTACTCCTATGTACAAGAATATAACTACTATAATACTACCTCCTATGTACAAGAATATAACTACTATAATACTACTCCTATGTACAAGAATATAACTACTATAATACTACCTCCTATGTACAAGAATATAACTACTATAATACTACTCCTATGTACAAGAATATATCTACTATAATACTGCTCCTATGTACTAGAATATAACTACTATAATACTATCTCCTATGTACAAGAAAATAACTACTATAATACTACTCCTATAAACAAGAATATAACTACTATAATACTGCTCCTATGTACAAGAATATAACTACTATAATACTACTCCTATGTACAAGAATATAACTACTATAATACTACTCCTATACACAAGAATATAACTACTATAATACTACTCCTATACACAAGAATATAACTACTATAATACTGCTCCTATGTACAAGAATATAACTACTATAATACTACCTCCTATGTACAAGAATATAACTACTATAATATTACTCCTATGTACAAGAATATAACTACTATAATACTACCTTATATGTACAAGAATATAACTACTATAATACTATCTTCTATGTACAAGAATATAACTACTATAATACTACTCCTATGTACAAGAATATAACCACTATAATACTGCTCCTATGTACAAGAAAATAACTACTATAATACTACTCCTATAAACAAGAATATAACTACTATAATACTGCTCCTATGTACAAGAATATAACTACTATAATACTACTCCTATGTACAAGAATATAACTACTATAATACTACTCCTATACACAAGAATATAACTACTATAATACTGCTCCTATGTACAAGAATATAACTACTATAATACTACCTCCTATGTACAAGAATATAACTACTATAATACTGCTCCTATGTACAAGAATATAACTACTATAATACTGCTCCTATGTACAAGCATATAACTACTATAATACTACCTCCTATGTACAAGAATATAACTACTATAATACTACCTCCTATGTACAAGAATATAACTACTATAATACTACTCCTATGAACAAGAATATAACTACTATAATACTGTTCCTATGTACAAGAATATAACTACTATAATACTGCTCCTATGTACAAGAAAATAACTACTATAATACTACTCCTATAAACAAGAATATAACTACTATAATACTGCTCCTATGTACAAGAATATAACTACTATAATACTACTCCTATGTACAAGAATATAACTACTATAATACTGCCCCCTATGTACAGGAATATACTATAATACTACTCCTATGTACAAGAATATAACTACTATAATACTGTCCCCTATGTACAGGAATATACTATAATACTACTCCTATGTACAAGAATATAACTACTATAATACTACTCCTATGTACAAGAATATAACTACTATAATACTACCTCCTATGTACAAGAATATAACTACTATAATACTGCTCCTATGTACTAGAATATAACTACTATAATACTGCTCCTATGTACAAGAATATAACTACTATAATACTGCTCCTATGTACTAGAATATAACTACTATAATACTGCTCCTATGTACAAGAATATAACTACTATAATACTACTCCTATGTACAAGAATATAACTACTATAATACTGCTCCTATGTACAAGAATATAACTACTATAATACTGCTCCTATGTACAAGCATATAACTACTATAATACTACCTCCTATGTACAAGAATATAACTACTATAATACTGCTCCTATGTACAAGAATATAACTACTATAATACTACTCCTATGTACAAGAATATAACTACTATAATACTGCTCCTATGTACAAGCATATAACTACTATAATACTACCTCCTATGTACAAGAATATAACTACTATAATACTACTCCTATGTACAATAATATAACTACTATAATACTACTCTATGTACAAGAATATAACTACTATAATACTACTCCTATACACAAGAATATAACTACTATAATACTGCTCCTATGTACAAGAATATATATACTATAATACTGCTCCTATGTACAAGAATATAACTACTATAATACTACTACTATGTACAAGAATATAACCACTGTAATACTACCTCCTATGTACAAGAATATAACTACTATAATACTACCTCCTATGTACAAGAATATAACTACTATAATACTACCTCCTATGTACAAGAATATAACTACTATAATACTACCTCCTATGTACAAGAATATAACTACTATAATACTACTCCTATGTACAAGAATATAACTACTATAATACTATCTCCTATGTACAAGAATATAACTACTATAATACTGCTACTATGTACAAGAATATAACTACTATAATACTACCTCCTATGTACAAGAATATAACTACTATAATACTGCTCCTATGTACAAGAATATAACT
Organism: Leptodactylus fuscus; assembly: GCF_031893055.1. Lineage (NCBI taxonomy): Eukaryota > Metazoa > Chordata > Amphibia > Anura > Leptodactylidae > Leptodactylus > Leptodactylus fuscus. The sequence goes on along the minus strand of NC_134268.1, from coordinate 219,277,696 downwards.
ACTATAATACTACTCCTACGTACAAGAATATAACTACTATAATACTGCCCCTATGTACAGGGATATACTATAATACTACTACTATGTACAAGAATATAACTACTATAATACTACTCCTATGTACAAGAATATATCTACTATAATACTGCTCCTATGTACAAGAATATAACTACTATAATACTGACCCCTTATGTACAAGAATATAACTACTGTAATACTGTCCCTTATGTACAGGAATATACTATAATACTACTCCTATGTACAAGAATATGACTACTATAATACTACTCCTATGTACAAGAATATAACTACAATAATACTACTCCTATACACAAGAATATAACTACTATAATACTACTCCTATACACAAGAATATAACTACTATAATACTGCTCCTATGTACAAGAATATAACTACTATAATACTGCTCCTATGTACAAGAATATAACTACTATAATACTGCTCCTATGTACAAGCATATAACTACTATAATACTACCTCCTATGTACAAGAATATAACTACTATAATACTACCTCCTATGTACAAGAATATAACTACTATAATACTACTCCTATGTACAAGAATATAACTACTATAATACTGCCCCCTATGTACAGGAATATACTATAATACTACTCCTATGTACAAGAATATAACTACTATAATACTACCTCCTATGTACAAGAATATAACTACTATAATATTACTCCTATGTACAAGAATATAACTACTATAATACTATCTCCTATGTACAAGAATATAACTACTATAATACTACTCCTATGTACAAGAATATAACTACTATAATACTACCTCCTATGTACAAGAATATAACCACTATAATACTGCTCCTATGTACAAGAAAATAACTACTATAATACTACTCCTATAAACAAGAATATAACTACTATAATACTGCTCCTATGTACAAGAATATAACTACTATAATACTACTCCTATGTACAAGAATATAACTACTATAATACTACTCCTATACACAAGAATATAACTACTATAATACTACTCCTATACACAAGAATATAACTACTATAATACTGCTCCTATGTACAAGAATATAACTACTATAATACTACCTCCTATGTACAAGAATATAACTACTATAATATTACTCCTATGTACAAGAATATAACTACTATAATACTACTCCTATGTACAAGAATATAACCACTATAATACTGCTCCTATGTACAAGAAAATAACTACTATAATACTACTCCTATAAACAAGAATATAACTACTATAATACTGCTCCTATGTACAAGAATATAACTAGTATAATACTACTCCTATGTACAAGAATATAACTACTATAATAAGACTCCTATACACAAGAATATAACTACTATAATACTACTCCTATACACAAGAATATAACTACTATAATACTGCTCCTATGTACAAGAATATAACTACTATAATACTACCTCCTATGTACAAGAATATAACTACTATAATACTGCTCCTATGTACAAGAATATAACTACTATAATACTACTCCTACGTACAAGAATATAACTACTATAATACTGCCCCTATGTACAGGGATATACTATAATACTACTACTATGTACAAGAATATAACTACTATAATACTACTCCTATGTACAAGAATATATCTACTATAATACTGCTCCTATGTACAAGAATATAACTACTATAATACTGACCCCTTATGTACAAGAATATAACTACTGTAATACTGTCCCCTATGTACAGGAATATACTATAATACTACTCCTATGTACAAGAATATGACTACTATAATACTACTCCTATGTACAAGAATATAACTACTATAATACTACTCCTATGTACAAGAATATAACTACAATAATACTACTCCTATACACAAGAATATAACTACTATAATACTACTCCTATACACAAGAATATAACTACTATAATACTGCTCCTATGTACAAGAATATAACTACTATAATACTGCTCCTATGTACAAGAATATAATTACTATAATACTGCTCCTATGTACAAGCATATAACTACTATAATACTACCTCCTATGTACAAGAATATAACTACTAAAATACTACCTCCTATGTACAAGAATATAACTACTATAATACTACTCCTATGTACAAGAATATAACTACTATAATACTGCCCCCTATGTACAGGAATATACTATAATACTACTCCTATGTACAAGAATATAACTACTATAATACTACCTCTTATGTACAAGAATATAACTACTATAATATTACTCCTATGTACAAGAATATAACTACTATAATACTGCTCCTATGTACAAGAATATAACCACTATAATACTGCTCCTATGTACAAGAAAATAACTACTATAATACTACTCCTATAAACAAGAATATAACTACTATAATACTGCTCCTATGTACAAGAATATAACTACTATAATACTACTCCTATGTACAAGAATATAACTACTATAATACTACTCCTATACACAAGAATATAACTACTATAATACTACTCCTATACACAAGAATATAACTACTATAATACTGCTCCTATGTACAAGAATATAACTACTATAATACTACCTCCTATGTACAAGAATATAACTACTATAATATTACTCCTATGTACAAGAATATAACTACTATAATACTACCTTCTATGTACAAGAATATAACTACTATAATACTATCTCCTATGTACAAGAATATAACTACTATAATACTACTCCTATACACAAGAATATAACTACTATAATACTGCTCCTATGTACAAGAATATAACTACTATAATACTACCTCCTATGTACAAGAATATAACTACTATAATATTACTCCTATGTACAAGAATATAACTACTATAATACTACCTTCTATGTACAAGAATATAACTACTATAATACTATCTCCTATGTACAAGAATATAACTACTATAATACTATCTCCTATGTACAAGAATATAACCACTATAATACTGCTCCTATGTACAAGAAAATAACTACTATAATACTACTCCTATAAACAAGAATATAACTACTATAATACTGCTCCTATGTACAAGAATATAACTACTATAATACTACTCCTATGTACAAGAATATAACTACTATAATACTACTCCTATACACAAGAATATAACTACTATAATACTACTCCTATACACAAGAATATAACTACTATAATACTGCTCCTATGTACAAGAATATAACTACTATAATACTACCTCCTATGTACAAGAATATAACTACTATAATACTGCTCCTATGTACAAGAATATAACTACTATAATACTGCTCCTATGTACAAGCATATAACTACTATAATACTACCTCCTATGTACAAGAATATAACTACTATAATACTACCTCCTATGTACAAGAATATAACTACTATAATACTACTCCTATGTACAAGAATATAACCACTATAATACTGTTCCTATGTACAAGAATATAACTACTATAATACTGCTCCTATGTACAAGAAAATAACTACTATAATACTACTCCTATAAACAAGAATATAACTACTATAATACTGCTCCTATGTACAAGAATATAACTACTATAATACTACTCCTATGTACAAGAATATAACTACTATAATACTGCCCCCTATGTACAGGAATATACTATAATACTACTCCTATGTACAAGAATATGACTACTATAATACTACTCCTATGTACAAGAATATAACTACAATAATACTACTCCTATACACAAGAATATAACTACTATAATACTACTCCTATACACAAGAATATAACTACTATAATACTGCTCCTATGTACAAGAATATAACTACTATAATACTGCTCCTATGTACAAGAATATAACTACTATAATACTGCTCCTATGTACAAGCATATAACTACTATAATACTACCTCCTATGTACAAGAATATAACTACTAAAATACTACCTCCTATGTACAAGAATATAACTACTATAATACTACTCCTATGTACAAGAATATAACTACTATAATATTACTCCTATGTACAAGAATATAACTACTATAATACTACCTCCTATGTACAAGAATATAACTACTATAATACTACTCCTATGTACAAGAATATAACTACTATAATACTGCCCCCTATGTACAGGAATATACTATAATACTACTCCTATGTACAAGAATATAACTACTATAATACTACCTCCTATGTACAAGAATATAACTACTATAATATTACTCCTATGTACAAGAATATAACTACTATAATACTATCTCCTATGTACAAGAATATAACTACTATAATACTGCTCCTATGTACAAGAAAATAACTACTATAATACTACTCCTATAAACAAGAATATAACTACTATAATACTGCTCCTATGTACAAGAATATAACTACTATAATACTACTCCTATGTACAAGAATATAACTACTATAATACTACTCCTATACACAAGAATATAACTACTATAATACTACTCCTATACACAAGAATATAACTACTATAATACTGCTCCTATGTACAAGAATATAACTACTATAATACTACCTCCTATGTACAAGAATATAACTACTATAATATTACTCCTATGTACAAGAATATAACTACTATAATACTACCTTCTATGTACAAGAATATAACTACTATAATACTACTCCTATGTACAAGAATATAACCACTATAATAATGCTCCTATGTACAAGAAAATAACTACTATAATACTACTCCTATAAACAAGAATATAACTACTATAATACTGCTCCTATGTACAAGAATATAACTACTATAATACTACCTCCTATGTACAAGAATATAACTACTATAATACTGCTCCTATGTACAAGAATATAACTACTATAATACTGCTCCTATGTACAAGCATATAACTACTATAATACTACCTCCTATGTACAAGAATATAACTACTATAATACTACCTCCTATGTACAAGAATATAACTACTATAATACTACTCCTATGTACAAGAATATAACTACTATAATACTACTCCTATGTACAAGAATAACCACTATAATACTGCTCCTATGTACAAGAAAATAACTACTATAATACTACTCCTATAAACAAGAATATAACTACTATAGTACTGCTCCTATGTACAAGAATATAACTACTATAATACTGCTCCTATGTACAAGCATATAACTACTATAATACTACCTCCTATGTACAAGAATATAACTACTATAATACTACCTCCTATGTACAAGAATATAACTACTATAATACTACTCCTATGTACAAGAATATAACTACTATAATACTGTTCCTATGTACAAGAATATAACTACTATAATACTGCTCCTATGTACAAGAAAATAACTACTATAATACTACTCCTATAAACAAGAATATAACTACTATAATACTGCTCCTATGTACAAGAATATAACTACTATAATACTACTCCTATGTACAAGAATATAACTACTATAATACTGCCCCCTATGTACAGGAATATACTATAATACTACTCCTATGTACAAGAATATAACTACTATAATACTGTCCCCTATGTACAGGAATATACTATAATACTACTCCTATGTACAAGAATATAACTACTATAATACTACCTCCTATGTACAAGAATATAACTACTATAATACTACTCCTATGTACAAGAATATAACTACTATAATACTACCTCCTATGTACAAGAATATAACTACTATAATACTACTCCTATGTACAAGAATATATCTACTATAATACTGCTCCTATGTACTAGAATATAACTACTATAATACTATCTCCTATGTACAAGAAAATAACTACTATAATACTACTCCTATAAACAAGAATATAACTACTATAATACTGCTCCTCTGTACAAGAATATAACTACTATAATACTACTCCTATGTACAAGAATATAACTACTATAATACTACTCCTATACACAAGAATATAACTACTATAATACTACTCCTATACACAAGAATATAACTACTATAATATTGCTCCTATGTACAAGAATATAACTACTATAATACTACCTCCTATGTACAAGAATATAACTACTATAATATTACTCCTATGTACAAGAATATAACTACTATAATACTACCTTATATGTACTAGAATATAACTACTATAATACTATCTCCTATGTACAAGAATATAACTACTATAATACTACTCCTATGTACAAGAATATAACCACTATAATACTGCTCCTATGTACAAGAAAATAACTACTATAATACTACTCCTATGTACAAGAATATAACTACTATAATACTACTCCTATACACAAGAATATAACTACTATAATACTGCTCCTATGTACAAGAATATAACTACTATAATACTACCTCCTATGTACAAGAATATAACTACTATAATACTGCTCCTATGTACAAGAATATAACTACTATAATACTGCTCCTATGTACAAGCATATAACTACTATAATACTACCTCCTATGTACAAGAATATAACTACTATAATACTACCTCCTATGTACAAGAATATAACTACTATAATACTACTCCTATGAACAAGAATATAACTACTATAATACTGTTCCTATGTACAAGAATATAACCACTATAATACTGCTCCTATGTACAAGAAAATAACTACTATAATACTACTCCTATAAACAAGAATATAACTACTATAATACTGCTCCTATGTACAAGAATATAACTACTATAATACTACTCCTATGTACAAGAATATAACTACTATAATACTGCCCCCTATGTACAGGAATATACTATAATACTACTCCTATGTACAAGAATATAACTACTATAATACTGTCCCCTATGTACAGGAATATACTATAATACTACTCCTATGTACAAGAATATAACTACTATAATACTACTCCTATGTACAAGAATATAACTACTATAATACTACCTCCTATGTACAAGAATATAACTACTATAATACTACTCCTATGTACAAGAATATAACTACTATAATACTACCTCCTATGTACAAGAATATAACTACTATAATACTGCTCCTATGTACTAGAATATAACTACTATAATACTGCTCCTATGTACAAGAATATAACTACTATAATACTGCTCCTATGTACTAGAATATAACTACTATAATACTGCTCCTATGTACAAGAATATAACTACTATAATACTACTCCTATGTACAAGAATATAACTACTATAATACTGCTCCTATGTACAAGAATATAACTACTATAATACTGCTCCTATGTACAAGCATATAACTACTATAATACTACCTCCTATGTACAAGAATATAACTACTATAATACTGCTCCTATGTACAAGAATATAACTACTATAATACTACTCCTATGTACAAGAATATAACTACTATAATACTGCTCCTATGTACAAGCATATAACTACTATAATACTACCTCCTATGTACAAGAATATAACTACTATAATACTACTCCTATGTACAATAATATAACTACTATAATACTACTCTATGTACAAGAATATAACTACTATAATACTACTCCTATACACAAGAATATAACTACTATAATACTGCTCCTATGTACAAGAATATATATACTATAATACTGCTCCTATGTACAAGAATATAACTACTATAATACTACTACTATGTACAAGAATATAACCACTGTAATACTACCTCCTATGTACAAGAATATAACTACTATAATACTACCTCCTATGTACAAGAATATAACTACTATAATACTACCTCCTATGTACAAGAATATAACTACTATAATACTACCTCCTATGTACAAGAATATAACTACTATAATACTACTCCTATGTACAAGAATATAACTACTATAATACTACCTCCTATGTACAAGAATATAACTACTATAATACTGCTACTATGTACAAGAATATAACTACTATAATACTACCTCCTATGTACAAGAATATAACTACTATAATACTGCTCCTATGTACAAGAATATAACTACTATAATACTACTCCTACGTACAAGAATATAACTACTATAATACTGCCCCTATGTACAGGGATATACTATAATACTACTACTATGTACAAGAATATAACTACTATAATACTACTCCTATGTACAAGAATATATCTACTATAATACTGCTCCTATGTACAAGAATATAACTACTATAATACTGACCCCTTATGTACAAGAATATAACTACTGTAATACTGTCCCCTATGTACAGGAATATACTATAATACTACTCCTATGTACAAGAATATGACTACTATAATACTACTCCTATGTACAAGAATATAACTACTATAATACTGCTCCTATGTACAAGAATATAACTACTATAATACTGCTCCTATGTACAAGCATATAACTACTATAATACTACCTCCTATGTACAAGAATATAACTACTATAATACTACCTCCTATGTACAAGAATATAACTACTATAATACTACTCCTATGTACAAGAATATAACTACTATAATACTGCCCCCTATGTACAGGAATATACTATAATACTACTCCTATGTACAAGAATATAACTACTATAATACTACCTCCTATGTACAAGAATATAACTACTATAATATTACTCCTATGTACAAGAATATAACTACTATAATACTATCTCCTATGTACAAGAATATAACTACTATAATACTACTCCTATGTACAAGAATATAACTACTATAATACTACCTCCTATGTACAAGAATATAACCACTATAATACTGCTCCTATGTACAAGAAAATAACTACTATAATACTACTCCTATAAACAAGAATATAACTACTATAATACTGCTCCTATGTACAAGAATATAACTACTATAATACTACTCCTATGTACAAGAATATAACTACTATAATACTACTCCTATACACAAGAATATAACTACTATAATACTACTCCTATACACAAGAATATAACTACTATAATACTGCTCCTATGTACAAGAATATAACTACTATAATACTACCTCCTATGTACAAGAATATAACTACTATAATATTACTCCTATGTACAAGAATATAACTACTATAATACTACTCCTATGTACAAGAATATAACCACTATAATACTGCTCCTATGTACAAGAAAATAACTACTATAATACTACTCCTATGTACAAGAATATAACTACTATATTACTACTCCTATGTACAAGAATATAACTACTATAATGCTACTCCTATGTACAAGAATATAACTAGTATAATACTACTCCTATGTACAAGAATATAACTACTATAATACGACTCCTATACACAAGAATATAACTACTATAATACTACTCCTATACACAAGAATATAACTGTCACGGAGCAAAGGTATACGTCTTCCTCCGGATGGTCTTTTGAATCAACACGGACGCAAGAGGTCGGGAGACAACAGCAATTTATTGTAATCCACAAAGTTAGTAGCCGGCGGCGGTCACATCAACCGTAATAACAATAAGTCCACAGAAGTCACAATCCAATGATAACTTTGGTTCCTTGGTCCTGTAACTATATCCTGGCTCTCTGCAGAGCTGTGCACAGGCCGGCTAACACATACTAACTGCTAGCTACATCTATATACTAAACTGTTACTTCCTATATCTGTGGGTGGGAAGGGCTGAGTCACAGATCCTTCCCCCCTCACCTATGCCAAGGAGAGCAGACTCCCTGTCTCTTTTGAACAATGCACAGTCCAACATCTTCTTGGAGACACTGATCAGATTATCTCCACCCATTGTCCTCACTAGTTAGAGGTATTTGCATACAATGTGCTAACACACTAGACCCTAATCAGCCAACTACACACTGATGTTTACAACAGGTTAGAGAATACATTCCACATGAAATATATATTACACATTGCCTATTGCCGGACTCTAACCATCCCGTGACAACCCCTCCCCCTCTCAAAACATGTGCATGACACAATTGGCCTACACAGGTAAATTGGGGAATGCACATCAGTCTCTATAGCTCATATGTCCTCCTGCCGGGATAACCCATCCGCGTTCTGGTGTTGGCTCCCTCGGCGGTACTGAATGGTAAAGTTGTAGGGTTGAAGGGCTGGCATCTGTCAGAAAATCCGGTGGATCCATGTTGGCTTCTCCCTGAGCTTGGCTTCGGGTCACTGCTTCCACAAAGTGGCACTGTAGATTTCCAACATCGTTGCCTAACAGAACATCGGCCGGCAGCCCGCTCATCACACCAATTGTGCATCGTTTTGGTCCATAACCATAGTCGAGTTCCACGGTAGCTTTAGGAATACGTTTCCGAGTACCCCCTGCCAACTGGATAGAAAGGCCAGGGCCCTCCTCTAGGGCCTCGGGTCGCACAACTCGGGGGTCCGCTACCGTTAGGAAAGCTCCCGAGTCCCGGAATCCAACAACTGTTCGGCCATCCAGTAGGACCTCCTGCAAGTGCTTCCGCTGAAGGTTTGCGGGATGTGTGGCGGAGGGCTGAATCCCATAGACCCCTGGAGGTGGAACAGATGGGTCATTCATGGAGTCATCTGGAAATGGGGCCAAACTTTCTGTCCTAGGGGTGGTTCCCAGGTAGTGAATAGGCCGGGATGCCACGGTGGCCCGTGCCCCCATGTTAGCAGGGCAACTAGCTTGCAAATGTCCAGGCCGCCCGCACCCAAAACATCTGCGCTCTAGCATTCTTCCAGTGGGTCGTTGTCTAGGGACAGGGTTGTTCATAGCTGGAGGCCGATGGGCTGGGGCAGGGGTAGAGGGGGAATGGTAATCCTGAGGCCGGACACGAAAGGTGGGTGGCTGGCTGAAGGGTGCCTGGCGGACTGTGGTAGTTTTCCGCTCCTCTGCAAACAACCTCTTCCACTGCGGCTTGATGGTCAGGCCCTCATCTGCAAGGGAAGCAGCTTGCTCCACTGTGGCTGGGTTCCGTTCCAGCACCCACTCACGGATCTCAGCGGGGCACTGGGAAAAGAACTGTTCCTTAAGTATGACTTGGAGGATCTTATCGACTGTGACAGCCTCCTCTCCTTCTAGCCAGCGCTTGCATGCTTGCTTCAACTTGTGGGCGAACATGTGGAAGGAGCTTCCCCCATTGTAAGACAAAGAGCGGAACTGAACTCGGTAGGTCTCTGGAGTGACTGCATAATACTTCTGCACCGCTCTTTTAATGGCCTCATAGTCCCGCTGATCACTAGGGTCCATGGCTCTGAGAGCTTCCGCAGCCCCATCTCGTAGGTGCCCCACCAGATACCGGACCCAATCCTTCTCTGGGACTTCCATCAGGCGGCACTGGTGTTCGAAGTCCTGAAAATATCCATCAACATCCCCAGCCGCTTCATCAAAGGTCTTGAAGTGTTTATGGGAGACATATGGTGGTTCTCTCACTGTTGGGCTGGGGGTCGACGTTTGATTATAATTCCGCGTAGTTATCTCAGCCATTCGCATTTCATGCGCCATTCTTTCCTTTTCATGCGCCATTCTCTGTTCCTCCTTCTCCGTTTCCTGAGCCCTCTGTAACGCTCTACTCCTTTGCTCTGCAGTTGCTCCTAGCCCCAGCACTGCCAATTCCTCCTCATACAAAACAACCCATCTGCTCTTTTGGGTCTGTACCTGCCACTCCCGTATCTCTACTGTCTCCTGGGGGCAGCCCTCCTCATGGTCGCTTTGCAGGGTCATCTCCTCCAGTGCCTCGATCAGTTGATCTTTCGTTCTTCCCTGGTAACTCAGGTTTAGTTCCCGGGCCCTTACTTGTAGACTTGCCATAGTCCAGTTCCTGTATTCTGAGGTTGTGGCTCCATTAATCGCTGGGCTGCTGTAGTCCATCTCGCTGTCCGCTGTTGATCCCACCGCTGCCAACCAGTTGTCACGGAGCAAAGGTATACGTCTTCCTCCGGATGGTCTTTTGAATCAACACGGACGCAAGAGGTCGGGAGACAACAGCAATTTATTGTAATCCACAAAGTTAGTAGCCGGCGGCGGTCACATCAACCGTAATAACAATAAGTCCACAGAAGTCACAATCCAATGATAACTTTGGTTCCTTGGTCCTGTAACTAAGTCCTGGCTCTCTACAGAGCTGTGCACAGGCCGGCTAACACATACTAACTGCTAGCTACATCTATATACTAAACTGTTACTTCCTATATCTGTGGGTGGGAAGGGCTGAGTCACAGATCCTTCCCCCCTCACCTATGCCAAGGAGAGCAGACTCCCTGTCTACTATGGACAATGCACCATCCAACATCTTCTTGGAGACACTGATCAGATTATCTCCACCCATTGTCCTCACTAGTTAGAGGTATTTGCATACAATGTGCTAACACACTAGACCCTAATCAGCCAACTACACACTGATGTTTACAACAGGTTAGAGAATACATTCCACATGAAATATATATTACACATTGCCTATTGCCGGACTCTAACCATCCCGTGACAATAACTACTATAATACTGCTCCTATGTACAAGAATATAACTACTATAATACTACCTCCTATGTACAAGAATATAACTACTATAATACTGCTCCTATGTACAAGAATATAACTACTATAATACTGCTCCTATGTACAAGCATATAACTACTATAATACTACCTCCTATGTACAAGAATATAACTACTATAATACTACCTCCTATGTACAAGAATATAACTACTATAATACTACTCCTATGTACAAGAATATAACCACTATAATACTGTTCCTATGTACAAGAATATAACTACTATAATACTGCTCCTATGTACAAGAAAATAACTACTATAATACTACTCCTATAAACAAGAATATAACTACTATAATACTGCTCCTATGTACAAGAATATAACTACTATAATACTACTCCTATGTACAAGAATATAACTACCTTAATACTGCCCCCTATGTACAGGAATATACTATAATACTACTCCTATGTACAAGAATATAACTACTATAATACTGTCCCCTATGTACAGGAATATACTATAATACTACTCCTATGTACAAGAATATAACTACTATAATACTACCTCCTATGTACAAGAATATAACTACTATAATACTACTCCTATGTACAAGAATATAACTACTATAATACTACCTCCTATGTACAAGAATATATCTAGTATAATACTGCTCCTATGTAGTAGAATATAACTACTATAATACTACTCCTATGTACAAGAATATATCTACTATAATACTACCTCCTATGTACAAGAATATAACTACTATAATACTGCTCCTATGTACAAGAATATAACTACTATAATACTGCTCCTATGTACAAGAATATAACTACTATAATACTACCTCCTATGTACAAGAATATAACTACTATAATACTGCTCCTATGTACAAGAATATAACTACTATAATACTGCTCCTATGTACAAGAATATAACTACTATAATACTACCTCCTATGTACAAGAATATAACTACTATAATACTGCTCCTATGTACAAGAATATAACTACTATAATACTACTCCTACGTACAAGAATATAACTACTATAATACTGCCCCTATGTACAGGGATATACTATAATACTACTACTATGTACAAGAATATAACTACTATAATACTACTCCTATGTACAAGAATATATCTACTATAATACTGCTCCTATGTACAAGAATATAACTACTATAATACTGACCCCTTATGTACAAGAATATAACTACTGTAATACTGTCCCCTATGTACAGGAATATACTATAATACTACTCCTATGTACAAGAATATGACTACTATAATACTACTCCTATGTACAAGAATATAACTACTATAATACTACTCCTATGTACAAGAATATAACTACAATAATACTACTCCTATACACAAGAATATAACTACTATAATACTACTCCTATACACAAGAATATAACTACTATAATACTGCTCCTATGCACAAGAATATAACTACTATAATACTGCTCCTATGTACAAGAATATAATTACTATAATACTGCTCCTATGTACAAGCATATAACTACTATAATACTACCTCCTATGTACAAGAATATAACTACTAAAATACTACCTCCTATGTACAAGAATATAACTACTATAATACTACTCCTATGTACAAGAATATAACTACTATAATACTGCCCCCTATGTACAGGAATATACTATAATACTACTCCTATGTACAAGAATATAACTACTATAATATTACTCCTATGTACAAGAATATAACTACTATAATACTACTCCTATGTACAAGAATATAACCACTATAATACTGCTCCTATGTACAAGAAAATAACTACTATAATACTACTCCTATAAACAAGAATATAACTACTATAATACTGCTCCTATGTACAAGAATATAACTACTATAATACTACTCCTATGTACAAGAATATAACTACTATATTACTACTCCTATACACAAGAATATAACTACTATAATACTACTCCTATACACAAGAATATAACTACTATAATACTGCTCCTATGTACAAGAATATAACTACTATAATACTACCTCCTATGTACAAGAATATAACTACTATAATATTACTCCTATGTACAAGAATATAACTACTATAATACTACCTTCTATGTACAAGAATATAACTACTATAATACTATCTCCTATGTACAAGAATATAACTACTATAATACTACTCCTATGTACAAGAATATAACCACTATAATACTGCTCCTATGTACAAGAAAATAACTACTATAATACTACTCCTATAAACAAGAATATAACTACTATAATACTGCTCCTATGTACAAGAATATAACTACTATAATACTACTCCTATGTACAAGAATATAACTACTATAATACTACTCCTATACACAAGAATATAACTACTATAATACTACTCCTATACACAAGAATATAACTACTATAATACTGCTCCTATGTACAAGAATATAACTACTATAATACTGCTCCTATGTACAAGCATATAACTACTATAATACTACCTCCTATGTACAAGAATATAACTACTATAATACTACCTCCTATGTACAAGAATATAACTACTATAATACTACTCCTATGTACAAGAATATAACCACTATAATACTGTTCCTATGTACAAGAATATAACTACTATAATACTGCTCCTATGTACAAGAAAATAACTACTATAATACTACTCCTATAAACAAGAATATAACTACTATAATACTGCTCCTATGTACAAGAATATAACTACTATAATACTACTCCTATGTACAAGAATATAACTACTATAATACTGCCCCCTATGTACAGGAATATACTATAATACTACTCCTATGTACAAGAATATGACTACTATAATACTACTCCTATGTACAAGAATATAACTACAATAATACTACTCCTATACACAAGAATATAACTACTATAATACTACTCCTATACACAAGAATATAACTACTATAATACTGCTCCTATGTACAAGAATATAACTACTATAATACTGCTCCTATGTACAAGAATATAACTACTATAATACTGCTCCTATGTACAAGCATATAACTACTATAATACTACCTCCTATGTACAAGAATATAACTACTATAATACTACCTCCTATGTACAAGAATATAACTACTATAATACTACTCCTATGTACAAGAATATAACTACTATAATACTGCCCCCTATGTACAGGAATATACTATAATACTACTCCTATGTACAAGAATATAACTACTATAATACTACCTCCTATGTACAAGAATATAACTACTATAATATTACTCCTATGTACAAGAATATAACTACTATAATACTATCTCCTATGTACAAGAATATAACTACTATAATACTGCTCCTATGTACAAGAAAATAACTACTATAATACTACTCCTATAAACAAGAATATAACTACTATAATACTGCTCCTATGTACAAGAATATAACTACTATAATACTACTCCTATGTACAAGAATATAACTACTTTAATACTACTCCTATACACAAGAATATAACTACTATAATACTACTCCTATACACAAGAATATAACTACTATAATACTGCTCCTATGTACAAGAATATAACTACTATAATACTATCTCCTATGTACAAGAATATAACTACTATAATATTACTCCTATGTACAAGAATATAACTACTATAATACTACCTTCTATGTACAAGAATATAACTACTATAATATTACTCCTATGTACAAGAATATAACTACTATAATACTACCTTCTATGTACAAGAATATAACTACTATAATACTACCTTCTATGTACAAGAATATAACTACTATAATACTGCTCCTATGTACAAGAAAATAACTACTATAATACTACTCCTATAAACAAGAATATAACTACTATAATACTGCTCCTATGTACAAGAATATAACTACTATAATACTACCTCCTATGTACAAGAATATAACTACTATAATACTGCTCCTATGTACAAGAATATAACTACTATAATACTGCTCCTATGTACAAGCATATAACTACTATAATACTACCTCCTATGTACAGGAATATAACTACTATAATACTACCTCCTATGTACAAGAATATAACTACTATAATACTACTCCTATGTACAAGAATATAACTACTATAATACTACTCCTATGTACAAGAATAACCACTATAATACTGCTCCTATGTACAAGAAAATAACTACTATAATACTACTCCTATAAACAAGAATATAACTACTATAATACTACTCCTATGTACAAGAATATAACTACTATAATACTACTCCTATACACAAGAATATAACTACTATAATACTGCTCCTATGTACAAGAATATAACTACTATAATACTACCTCCTTATGTACAAGAATATAACTACTATAATACTGCTCCTATGTACAAGAATATAACTACTATAATACTGCTCCTATGTACAAGCATATAACTACTATAATACTACCTCCTATGTACAAGAATATAACTACTATAATACTACCTCCTATGTACAAGAATATAACTACTATAATACTACTCCTATAAACAAGAATATAACTACTATAATACTGCTCCTATGTACAAGAATATAACTACTATAATACTACTCCTATGTACAAGAATATAACTACTATAATACTGCCCCCTATGTACAGGAATATACTATAATACTACTCCTATGTACAAGAATATAACTACTATAATACTGTCCCCTATGTACAGGAATATACTATAATACTACTCCTATGTACAAGAATATAACTACTATAATACTACCTCCTATA